>NC_049979.1:34478245-34630745 GCF_000003815.2 Branchiostoma floridae | reverse complement strand
GACTACAAAAATAGTAATAGAGCAAAAAAACAAGAAACAAGATGGCTACAGCTTCAAAATAGACATCATAAACGTTGTTACAAGAATTGACGTGAGAAAATATGACATCGCAGAAACAAGGCACTCGTATTCAAGAAGGGCGCTGGTGTAGCAAAAGGGCCAAGTATGTGATACTGGTATCATATACTTGGCAACTACACTCATGGCTTCCACATTGGCGCCACTTTTACGTATACAACAATCCAACAAATTTTGTCACATCTGCAACTATAGCCATGGCTACCTTACTATAGTGTCACTTCTACAAGTACAATCATTAGGCTACAGCACAACATATTTTCCCATTTTGCTACTTTCTCGTCATGCTAACCATCCCAGAAATCAAGCAGAAATCACTGCGCGCTGATGTGTGATTCATAAAATTTACTTGCATGCTGAAAATGAGTTTCTCAAAGTGCAGTACTCGAAATGAGGTAAAACGGACTACTAGTATTGGCTATCGTCGCTACTCGCGTGACTCGGAGATTTCTGTCCCTAAGTCCTCGGACTCAAGACAGCGAGATTCCTGCAGCTCAGTAACGGCGCGGATCGCACGGAACCCGGGCAGGACAAACCACGGTTGCCATGGGTTTCTGTAAAAGACCTATTGTTAACAGGATGGAGCACCTGATCGTTTGATTTTAGCGATGACAAGCAGTAAAAAATTATGTCGCCTGTGATTTGGATATTATAGTGAAACGTTGACGTAATTGACCACCTTTCCATAAGAACCACCCGACCTACACTGTCTGCCTAGCTGTCCCTTCGATAATTTTCCAAGTGGTACAAAACCGTACGACATAAAGACCCATGTCTATAGTGACCACCAGTTCACGTAGTTATTAGTCCTTTAATAGTCTTCTTGGTGGAGTTTTTGACTATATACATATATATATTAACGTTATATATAGAACTTTATTGCACGACATTTGTACATGCATGGTACAATGTATGGCAACGACTGTTACACAAAGTACAAAATACGAGGGCGAGTCAGAAAGTAATGCAAGTGGTTTCATAACAGACTCGTTTTTTAATCAATTGAGTTGAAATTTGGCACAAAAGTAGAGGTATATGTCCTCTTGAGATTGAATGTTTTAAATTTGGTCTTTATCATTTTATGAGCAACTGAGTTGATTTCAAGATGAACACACCCTTGGTAGCTTGTCAGACTATCAATTACTCTAAATCTGACCCACTGAAAATCACTGTAGGAGGTTGAAATTATACATGTATGATATCAAGTGTCTCTATAGGTTGCGTGCCAATTTTCATTTCTAAACTCGTAATGGTTCTTTATTTACAGCTGCTAGGATGCAGTACGTTGTGTTATAGAGCTGTTAAATTTATACACGACTTCGTGAGTTGTTGGTTAAAAGCCTACTTTTTCATTAACTAAAAGAAACGAAACTTTACACAGTTATTAACTGTTTAAAGGCCAAAAAGTGTGCTAAGTTTCATTGCTCTTTGTTAATGGGAAAGAAGGCTACAGAAAGTTTGAATCATAACACCGCAGATCTCATGACCCTGAAGACCGCGTATACCTCACTCTACACCAGCAACGAAAAAAGGAAAACTGATCGGATTTCAGAGTTGAAATTAAGCATGTGGCTTATAGAGAAATACAGCTTATTACATGTACAGGCTTAGTCTCATACAATGCCAAAAATTGGTTTAAGGAAATTCTTAATTGTACGTTAATTGGACCTCACTTTTCTTCTGACGGGATACCAAGGGTGTGGTCACCTTGAAAGTAGCTCAATCACTCATAAAATAATGAGCAACAAAGTTAGATATTTCAATCCCAAGAGGAGATATGTCTTAACCTTTGTGCCAAATTTCAACTCATTCGATCAAAGAACGACTCTGTTATGAAACCACTTGCATTACTTTCTGACTCACCCTCGTAGGTGTATAGAGTAAGACTTAATATCCTAATTAACATAACAAGAAGGGCTAACACGAGTCTTTGATATAGTGTTACATCGAGTTGGGCTAATCATGAGTTTCATTACTCTTTATAATAGCAAAGCAGTCTTTGATATATTTGACTATCTTTGCATTATGGGAGTTGTGGCATCCAAAGATATATACAAATCTGTCTGTAGCATCGAGTCTCTTGAAATCTGCTGTACTGGATTCGAGGAAATGTGAATAGCTCATTACGTAAAATAGCGTATCTAGAACTAGGTGTTTACATTAAAATTAGGAAAATTCAAAATAGTTAAAACGTTTATCTTTACTGGCGGATTTAATGAGAAAACACATTTTGTGCACTGTTAATTTGTGCACCGTTGGCTAAGATATTGTGAGATGTCAAAAGTTATATTGACGTCAAGATTTATGGAACTCGAAATGAACAGCAAAGTTCATTTGCTGAATCAATGCATTTGATAAATGTGAAACGAGACTGCATAAGCTTCAAGAACACAAACTGACGGACCAAATATAAAACCTCCCAATAAACGCCTCTTCCATTGACCTCCTGACCTGGAATATCTGCAGCTGTCAGCTTAAGTTGATAAATGGTTAATTTTACAACCTCTGAACTCTATTTCCTGTCACTCATTTCAGGTCTTCCCGTTGGATGACTCTGCCTGGGTGCTCGCCCTGCACCAGACCATGCTGTGTATATTAATCCTGGGCCGCTGGATGCTGCCCAAGCCCGGGGACGTGTCTCGGGACCAACTGTCACAACTGCTGCTCGTGTACTTCGGCATAGCTGCAGACATCCTCGGTGAGTAGCCTTACTCACATCCTCGGTTGACTTGATGTTTGGTGTTTGATAACCCTTCCCCACAGTCTCACAGTATCATCGCCCGTGGATCCAGAGGTCGGAGGTTTGTGCCCTAGACATTCGGGCCCTTAAAATCTATGGCAATGAATATGCAAGATCTCTTGTGTTATGGTCGTCTTCTGTACAACACTTTCGTTCCCCCAAACTGCCCGACCGGGCCCGATATTTTAAATGTGACATTAACATTAGAGGACGCCATTTGATGCTTGTCCTACTCTCCATTGAATCAGAGGCTAGGCTCCGGTTACTTTTTAACGTTTTAAGGCGTTTTAAGGCGGCCGCGAGACATCAAGAACACGGTACAAAATAGAAAGCCCAATGAAAACGCCTGAAAACATCAAAAAGCAACTGGAGCCTAACCTCTTTTTGGAGAGTAGCTTATCCTTCAGGACATATACGAGGGGCATTCAATAAGTAATGTCCCTGACCCATTTTCCATAGCAGGAGATTAATGAAACTTGGCACAGTTGTTAGTCTTTCTCTTCATAGGAACCACCCAGAGTTTTGCATTTCTCCCATTATTTGATGTAGCTCTGGACACCGTTCTTGTAGGACATCCCAGGTTGGTCCTCCAACAGATGCCTGATCAATGGCAGAAGAGGGACGACCAGGTCTGGGAGCTGTTTCCACAGACTTCCGGCCTTGTTTGAATTCAGGATGCCAGCGTTTTACAAGGTCATATGATGGGGCATCATCACCATAAGTTTCATTTTTTTCATTTCATCAAAAGTCCCTTTTGGTGTGCGTCCTTTCAAATACGAAAACCGGATCACTGCGCGACACTCAACTTGCTCAATTTCACACCTGGTCCATTTCACACCTGACTCAGTTCAAACACCAGTAAATCAGTAACCACAATTAGTTCAGAGCTGTTTTTTGTAACATTACCAATAGAGATATGACTCATTACACATGCAAAATTTCATCTAGATCAGACAACTGGCAGTGGGTCAGGGGCATTACTTATTGAATGCCCCTCGTATGTCACAGTAGAGATCACGATCCAGTAGAATCGCCGATTCTCCTAGGAGAGATCGCAATCGGAGTTTCTCCTAGGAGAGATCTCGATCGCAATCTGTACTAGTACAATTGCAGATTCTACTAGACAGTACAGATCGCGATCGGGATCTCTCCTAGAGAAACTCCGATCCAATTTCAGTAGGAAACAGCAATAATTTTTTTGATAAACAATGATTTTATCTAATGCAAACCTGTACTATCTGTACGATCTGTACTAGTAGAATCGGCAATTTTACTAGTACAGATTGCGATCGAGATCTCTCCTAGGAGAAACTCCGATCGCGATCTCTCCTAGGAGAATCGGCGATTCTACTGGATCGTGATCTCTACTGTGACATATACATGTTTATATACTATATCGGTGTTCGATATTATGTCCTCTTGAAAGTGTATAACGCTATATACGTGAGTATACATAGACCACTAACTTTACTGGTGTCCTTCAGAGTTTCAGCTGGAGTCAGTGAAGGAGGACGCGGTGAAGTGTAACGAGGGGCTGATCGTCATGGTGATGGTGTTCTGGACATGGAGCCTGATCCAGTTCACACTGGTTCTAACCGCAACCAAAACCGGACAGGTCGTGGAGGACACCAAACTGGACCGCATCAACCTACACGGTTGCTGTGAGTCTGAGGTAGGGACGGCATACTATAAATGCATTTCAGTTCGTTGTGATTTCATTTCGTGGAAAGGAAAAAAATAGAGTGTTTACGGTAGTACTGGAGCCTGTGTCAATGACGTCACAATTCAAGCCGAAGAGCCGACCGAATCTTTAGATCGGCTGGAGTTCACAGAAGTTCAAAATCGCCTCGAGCGTCGACCGTATTTTCAAAACTGGTTCAAAACGACTGAGATGCGTATGAAGTGCGTAGAGAAAAACGTCAATGCGGAGTCCATACGTACGTTTACATTTACGACTACGTGGTATCTAGTGTCAGCCTCATACCGACTTGATATGACTACACTAGCCACTAGTGACTACACTAGCCTGGCTAAAATCTCACTCCTAGCGGCCGGCCCTACAATTGCCGCCACCTCTCGAGGAGGGGCAATTAACCCAGCTAGCGAGAGATTGTGTTAACACATTCACGGGCTAGGCTACACCTTTACGATGTACTGTATTGCATTTGTAACGAGTTGTTTTTCCGCAGGTTTGGTCCATCCTGGTGGCCATGTTGATGCAGGACCTGCCGTTCCTGGTGGTTCGACTGTTCCTGATGATCCAGTACAACTCCGTGCATCAGATGATGATCTTTTTCACCGCCAAGAACATTCTGGTGCTGATGTTGCAGGTAAGTTCGACGTATAGCCTAATTCTGATACTATCAAAACTACCAAAGAAGACCGCGTTAGAGACTCTTAAAATCTGGACTTTGTGTATAGATGGTCACGATGGATAAGATTCTTAATGCTCGTGTAAAATAGGAAAATTATCCAAGGGTGAATTTACACGAGCAAGTCCGTATGAGGTCCGTAATGACATCTTTTCATACGCAGTCGTACGCACAATACTCACCTCATACGCATCTCGATCGCTGTGTCAGTTTAGGCACGCGGACATGCACACAGTTCGGCCCACTAGGTGTACTTAGTACTGACACAAAACGATTGAAATGTGTATGAGGTGCGTATTATGCGTACCGGACAGCGTATGAAAACAGATTTCAGTACGGACCTCATACGCGGACTTGATATACACGGTCGCACGCCTGTGACTGAAACCTAACCGCTGGTAGGTGCTGAAGGCAGTTCTTCGAATCAATGTTTTTGTGTACACGACGTAATTGGTGAATGGGCCTTCGTACCTCTGGTTTTGCAGACTTACCGCTGGTACGTGCTGATGGCGGAGCGGCGGGCGGAGCGGCAGCAGTTGGAAGATCAGGGCCGGAGACGTCAGGAAGGGAAGAGCGCCAGACCCTGGGAGACCAGGCGGGTCCACAACTGGATAGACGACGCCTGCTGAGGGGACCCCAAATCACCACCTCGCTAACAATATGGTGTAAAAAATCTTATTTGTAACAGCATCGTGTGCTCTACCGACACAGTTGTAAGACAACGTTCGCCAATTGAGGACGATCCAGCTTTGTACTGTTTAGTACAATGCATGAGATGTAACTTTTAACAAGTAATGATGAGCGAGCTGTTACTGAATTTCTGGTTCTACTGTTAGAGCCGCCATGGCGGATTTTTTGGCTGGGCCTTTATTTTGGCATATTTCCTCAGTGTACAGAGTCTCTGTTTGCGTTGGTAAGTTAACGTTAGTAGTTCTTTGAACATAATGCCAGTAGAGTGGCAGGAAGTCACCGAGTAGGAAAGTGACCGCTAAACTCAGACTTGCCGGAGCAGCAGGAAGTAGAGTTCAGAGGTGGAAGAACTAGTCTTTGATTAGACATGGCAGCCCAGGTCATGGGTCAATGGATGAGGACTGAGAGGGAAGATGACCGCAATATTCAGACTAGGCAGGAAGTGGTGTTCAGAGGTGGCAGAACTAGTCTTGAACTAGACATCCACGTCATGGGGTCAACGAGTGAGGACTTGTTCCTTGTCTGTCAGTGTTTTCGCAGCTATGCATTTTTCATATGTTAGTCACGTTGACTATGATGCGTGCGAATGATCCATTGATTTAGTCACGTTCACTATATTTTGTCAGGAAGTGACCATTGAACACATGCGATGTTAATCAAAGCCTTACTTGAACTGCAGTTTAATGTACTTCACGTATGGGTGATATTTGACCCAGCCAAGAAGCCTGCTATGGAGGCTATGCTGTTAGCAGTCTGCCCTTGCGACCTGCATGAGAAGTACAAGACGTCAAAACGGATCTTTCGTTTAGGGCAATTGACACTGGACTATAATGATACTAAGGTAGAATATTTCGAGAGGAATATACTTAGTCTAGTAGCTCTGTACATAACATAGAAGTGTACATTAGGAAGAATGTTTTCAGACCTTTTGAGCTTGGGTGTGTAAGCAATGTAGTACCTGTCACCCACCCCACCCCCCCAAAAAAATACTTCTGCTGCAGTATCAGAGAAAGCTGCTAGGGGTCAAAGATTGAATTTGTACGTCAATTTGCCAGACACCTACGAAATACATGCATACTTAAGGTTTGTCCACAGCTTCTCACGTTATGTTAAAGGCAACGAACGTCTAACCACCTTGGTAAAGGTGATGTAAATGTATGAATAATACTTGTGATGATTACTATATTGCCATACAGACTGTGCATAAATGATTAAGGCAATTAAGAATTTGTGGAAATGTGTCTATTATGACACTATATACATGTATGTAGTGTAGATTAGTAGCCAGCATGCAATGGAGGGTAAATCTATGATTTTTCCTAAAATTTCTCCCAAGGGGAAGAATATCACAAATGACACACGTGTGTACAAAGTACTGTAAATGCATTTAAGTTCGCGGGGATTTAATTTCGCGGTAGCGGGTAAATGGACTTTTCGCAGTGGTTTTAATTTCCCGGTAGCACTATGCACTGTAGTCTCTTACTGTTATGGAAAAATGTTCGCGGTGGTTTTAAATTCGCAGTGAAGCGGCTGCCGCAAAAACCGCAAACATTAATCCACCGCAAACATTTCTGCATTTACAGTATCTCATAACGAAAACATGTCATTTATCGACTATTGCTAAATGCAACACTAGTACTGGCAATTCCCCCATCATTTTAACTGTCTCCAAGTTTTCTCATTTTGGCCATGTCCATTTGATTACAAGGATGACATCAATTCTAAGCCGTTACTAAATAATAGTTTTCGACCATGCAGTAAATTGTATAAAGTAGAACGTAAAATGACAACTTTTTGGGTACCAAACTCTTTGTTTTCATTCACACGCTCACATCAGTTGCGGGGTTCACATCGGATGTCATCCATATAATCAAATTAACATGGCCTTCTACTATGTTATAGTGCACAAAAAATCTACAAATTCTGCAACACATATACAAGTACTGGAATTTTTTTCCTTTATTGTAGATCATTATGTGGTTCAGATGGATATAACAGTTTTAGCCTACAATGTTTCATACACATAAGGAAGTAAAAAACAAAGAATAGATGGACTCACCAGTGGTTGTAACACATTGCCATGATGTATTTCATATTTGTACATATACAAGAATATTATACAAAAGACTGCGTGACCTTGTACACATGCAACTGCTTCTTGTCCTCTGGGTTGTTTTTATGCTACTTTCATCCTGTTTTTGTTCTATTCCTGGTTGCTATTACAGTTTTCCTGATTATGAACGAATGACTATATATATGGGGGTGAAGCAAGTTGGCGGAAACATGTTGAAGCTTGTGATGGGTGGGGGAAAGTAGAAAATTTGTCCTGCAGTCATTTTTTCCTCATCTACAGCAATATTTAACAACGATGCCGCATTATTCACAAAAAAGTACACAAATGTCAATCAAAGCACACATTTACACATGAAAAAGGGTGGAAGACAAAATATTACATGTAGGTTTTTTTTTCGGTACCTGCTATTCGAAACTGATTATTGCAAATAATAGTATACATTGTTCATATGGTCACCAGCAACATTACATAATTATACATTATATGTCTACCTGACGTCACTACTGGTCAGATGTTTCGATCTAGACTTTCTTACTTGGGTTGCTTCAAGACACAAGAATCACAGTACAGTGTCCTAGGACGTTTTGCATAAAACCGATAGAAAATCGTCATTCATAGATGTCGCATGCAATGCTGCCATACTCAATTACCATTGCTGACAAAATATCTTTCTCTTGTCTCAATAAAATTGCTAAAAGCCTTAGTGAATACACGTGGTAAAGTAGTTATACGTCCAGGTTGCTATATTTCACCTGTTATTCTGGACTGTTACGTAGTCTCACAACATAAATTTTTTTTATTCCCATCAAGTATTCTATCTCCCTGATCATATCATTCTGGCTACCTCCACCTTCGATTGAATGAAAATTACCTCCGCGACGCTACGCTTTCTTCGTTTTCAAACATCCTGAGATCTCACAATGGTCTCGCTAAAAGTCCAGTCTGGACCTACCAGAGTTTGGACAATGATGTGAATCTCACTGCATGATGACATGGCTATATGTGGCCTGTACAGAGCATGTGCCATACATGTTATTTACAGACACCTCCCTCTAAACAGCTGCAGTACCAATCAGTTACACTAGGACCTACATACTCATGGAAGTCCACATGGCATCGAAGCCTGCACTATCCTAACTACATCTTATCTTTTTTCTTTTTTAAAATTCTTAATTCAGTGACCCCAGGAGTATAATCTAACACCATAGACTATTTATGATATTTCGCCTATAATAAAAACATTAATAAGCATTTGTGGATTAAAATGCTATGAAGCAACCAGATACGGTGCTGGCCAAAGTCTCGGATGGTTGTATTTTCTTAGATTTTCGTGAATTCTATGGCCGAATTTTTGGAAAAGCCCTCGATCTCTCCATCCAGAATGTGGAGACAACATTGGGTCACAGCACCATAGACGGTGAAGAAGGCAAAATGGAACAAAACAACTACAGATCATAACCTACGTTCTGGTGTTGGTTGTTGTTGCACCTGTCCTGATATCTACATGTACACACATGCGTAGTATTTGCTTAGGTTATGAAGGGGGAGGGGGGCAGGCTGGACAAGCTGTACTGCCCTGAGAGAGGCTTTGGTGGGACCACCTTGGCTACAGTCACATGCACACTGGATGGCACTTGGTTCATAGCACAGCACTGCAGTCACATTTACGCATCCGACGCACTCCCCCAGGGTGGGGGCTGGTCACCCCCGGGGCGGCCCCAGGGGGGTGGCTGGTCTCCACCGGGGTCTGTGTAGCTTATCCTGCGGGGGGACTGGGGGCTGGGGGGGCTGCTCAGGTTGGAGCTGTTGTTGGATCCTGAAAGAAAGGACAGATTACAGTAAGAACAGTACTGGGAAGGAACACACAATGTACATGTATTGAATGCAGACTGCACATACTGACTGCAGACTGCACATATTAAATGCAAATATATACCTATGTCAATGTAAGTAATGAATGGTTGACATGTATTTGTGTCTACAAAAAGCAATGAATGCTGGATATGTACATGTACCTGTGCCTAAGCCACATAACTAAGTACTGCTGGACATGAAGTACTACAAATGCCTAGGCAAAGCAATGACTACTTGTCTAGACCCCTACCTGTGCCTATGGAGTGTCTAGGAGAGTCTGAGTCCTCCCGCTCATACTCCTGTAGGTACTGTATGCTGGTCCTCTGTCTCTCCGACTCCATGGAAGACACCGAGCCGTCGGGAGACTGCATGGCACGCTGACTGTGGCCGCTGTAGCCGCCTGGCGAGTCCTTCCTGCTCAGGACGTTCCCGTTGTGTTCGTGCGTGAAGCCGGTGGCGGAGCCGGCGCGGTACGGCATGGTGTGGGAGCGCTGCGGCACGGCCGGCGCGTGCGGCAGGGGAACGGCCGGCGCGGGGTGAAACAGGCTCTTCACTCGATCCATCCCCGATCGGCTTTCTCCTTCAGATGGCAGACGGGGCTGTACGGTCTGGAGAAAAGGAAAGGGGCAATTAAGATTGTGGACATGTGCAGTTTCTTAAAGGAACCATGTGATGGTTTACATCGTGGCTGGCTGGCTGTTTTCTTATGAATTTGTATGGAATTTCTTGGGAATTACTGAATCTTGATTTGTGCCATCTCGGGCTTTGAAATGGACGTTTCATTCTGTCATTCCTCTACAATGATTTATATTTTAAGATAATCATAATTATTAGATTTTACATCATTTAAAGACAATGAAAGTTATGGAGAATTTTACAATGTGGCAGTTGTTAACATTCCCCTTCAAAAAGGTTTACCTTCTTTACATATACTGTAAAATAATTATAATAATATGATTGTATTTTCCTGCTTTTTTATATGTCCCTAGAATTTGATACGCTTTTTGTTTCCTTGTGAATCTATAGTTGTTCTGAAATGTAATGCATGCACAAATGGGGTTGATCAGGTGAATTTGTCTACATCATTTCTTACTGTTTGATTTCTTTAAATCATTGAACCAACTGTGTCTCATAAATATTCAGGACATGTAATTGTTAAGAAATGATAAGCAAAAGTCATCCAACTGGTTAAGGAGTACAACATTTAGTTTTAACATTTAATAAGTTTTGTTAGCACAATCTTCCAGGACATGTCAAAGATTAGGAAATGAAAGCTTAGCAAAGCATTTTAAAGCCAGACGCCTTTTGTGCTTGATTTAAAAACAGAAGAATCCATGCTACTTAAGCGTAGCTTCACCAGAACCAGCCAGCAAAATGTATAGAGAAGCATGTTTGTCTCACGTGATGGGACAGTAGCGGGGAGCCCTTGCCTGGACCAGTAGACTTTTTAAAGCTTCTCTTCCCTCTCTAGGTAAGAAGAACGGACATATCAAAACTAACTCAAGCATAGACAACGTTTCCCACTGTATTGTGTACATGTGTCTGCTGGGTTCTGAAATCTGGAGCCTTGGATTTAGACGATAAGAACAACACCAATAAGGACAACCCCAAAGGTATCACATTTGGAAAATACTGAGACTCCTTTGCTTTGAAATAGTGGATAAACCCAGCTAAACAATAGACAGAGCCAATCTCCAACCAGATCCTATGGTGCCATAAGATAGTATCAAAGCTGACCAAGGAGTATAGCCGGCCAAAGGGAGTCAAACGGGCACCTCTGGTCACATACACACTCCTAGGCCAGCTTCACTCCTCTGCCAGCTTTTGATACTATCTTATGCTAAGGTAGGATCTGCTTGGAGATTAAAACAGAGCACAAGTTTGTACAAAAACGTGGGAAACATTGGCACTACAAGGGGGAAGGGGTTGTGAGAGGGTGCGAGTGTGTGGCGTTGCCCTACCACAGGGAAATCGGTCAGGTCGTCCAGGCCTTCCCCTGGCCCCACGTGGAAGACGTGGTTGAAGTTGGTGGGGGCGGAGATGAGCTCGTGTTTGGAGGACTTGAGTGGTACACACAGAGCAGCAGAAGTAGAGAGAGAGAGATACAACACGCCAGGGTTAGATGGACGTGCAGCATCACGGCAGTGCTGTTAGCAGTGCTGCAGACAAACTAACTACTGCTGTGGCAAAAGCCCCTGTCACAAATAGTCAACCATGGCCTCCCAACCTTTTCTGACCATTGTTTTTTGTTACAATGTAGCTGTGAGCAAAGACATCTAGATAAATGGTTGAAAGTGAGGGAGGTGGCTTACCAAAGAAGAAGTATCTAGAAAAGTTGTCTGAGCTAGCCAACTATAGAATTTGTGAAAGCAAAGCTGGGAAAGTCATATTTTGGTTAAGAATTGAAATCGAACAATAGAATAAGATTCCAGACTACTCCTAACTCAGCAAAGACTTGTTGGGGGCAAAGTTGTGACAAGGTCCTGAATTTCTGTGACATGGGCTTTGCTTGGTTCATACCAGCATATAGCCAAGCAATTTGCCTTTGTTACGTTTTATCAAATGACAGACCAAGATGACAGAGAACTAGTAACACAAACACATCCAGATATGTAGTACAGAATGAATTGTACTGCATTTGAACTGGATCACACTTGATTAAGAGAACATTTAACAAGTAGAATCAATTTACTAAATACAAGAGCTAGCACCACAATTAACAGTAATCTCCAAGCAGATCTTGCTGTGGCAAATGGGAAGGACTTTAGCCGGCAGAGGAGTTATTGGCCACAGCGAAGATCTGCTGCAGAACGCACCGGTCAAAGGCAGCGGGAGGAGCGATCTTTTCAGAAACGTGTTTCTGCTCCTCCTAGTATCCACTTACCTCCAACGTGCAAATTGGCTAAATTTGGCCGGGATTATCGTTTTACAACCCTTCCGAGCCAGTATCTGGGACAAACGCGGCGAGCCGCGCCAGTTCACAGCGGGGGCTTCCCCCCGAAACCGCTGGAGCAGACTGCATCACAGCGCACCAAGACAACGTATCGACATATGAAATTATCAGTTGTACACAAATAACAAGTTATTATCTAGTTGTTACTTGTATATATTTCGCAGTAAAAGCTGCGTTTTAACTAAACACTTCCTGTATCATTTTTTCATGTCTGCAACTTCAAATCTTTACCGATCATATACGCTTGGATTCGGTTCAAGGAACCGCGCTCGTCACATTTGACGGACAGACATCGGCGTGTACAAACGTAGACAGAACTTGAAATTTTGGAAAGGTATCCACATAATCAGCACGTGCATTTTCAGCGAAGCCGATTTGAATTATTTCTAACGGTGTCCGGTGCATTCTCAGACAAACAAAGGCGCCGTTGCTTCGTGAAATGTTCGATGGGGAAATCGACGTCAGCGCCCCCCTCCCCACTGCACTTGCGTCCTGTCGCATCGTGCTGACGCGTTTTGCTGTTGTTTTCCTCCAGTACGTAGTAAGTTATTGACACCAAAGAAGCAAAGAAATCCCCAGATGTCACAGAAAACACAATGAACTCTTACAGCCGACCCGTGACGGGATCCCTGGCCCCGCACGCCCGGGGCAATTCGCACCTTCTTCCTAACGCAGTTTAATTGCCTGATAATAGCCTTTGACCGGTGCGTTCTGCAGCAGATCTTCGCTGTGGCCAATAACTCCTCTGCCGGCTAAAGTCCTTCCCATTTGCCACAGCAAGATCTGCTTGGAGATTAAATTAACAGCACAATAGATCACATCAAGTACAGATTTAAAACTGTTTGTCATCATCATCCTAAGGCACTTCCAACAAATTGTCCAGAATTGTGGACAACGAAATACCCAAGGGGACATAACACAACGGCAGTACACAGGACAATGTTCCACAAATACCAACAGAAACAGAACGGCTAAACAGTCAAGAAAACATAGAAACCACCAGTCTGACAGATAAGAATACAGTACAGTTGTGGAAAAAGTTGGGGCAACCCAGGGTCAAAACGTAAGCCAAAAATTAAATATTTAAAGGCAAAAATTAAGCTTTACTCAAAATCAACTTCAACAGCAGCTTAATTTATGATACAGGAGACAATTTAGATATGATCGTCTTATATAATTTTGCAATTACGGAATGATGAAATACACATTTCATAGTCATAGTCATGAAGACATAAATGGATCAGATTGCAGGAATTTGCACAATTTTATCAAGAAGTGGCATTACCTACAGGGTCATTGCTGAAAGCAAACTTATATAATTTAGTACAAATGTACACATATCTTCCAAACTATTAGTGCAGCATTGTGCATACTGAAACAAGAAATCAACATATTATTGCTAATAGGTAATAAACACCTCATTTTTTAAGATTGTGTGAACAGGAAGTATACAGATAAAGCAATGTGAATGATTAGGTACTGCCACTAGAGGCTGTGACCGTGCTGCAACTGAGACCAAACATTTGACCTATCGCTCAACGAATTTCATAGAATCTGATAACATTAATGTTTTTTCCTACGTTTTTGTTTATTAAATCATAGTGCTAAACCTTGCAGGATATTCAAATTACAAAATTAAGGGTGACACAAATGCAGCTAAAGTTGCTGTACAGTCGCTTTGCGATCAACATCTAGTGAAGAAGGGGAGGTTATACAAATGCAACTAAAGGCTATGGCAAACAAGTTTATTTGTTTGTATGGTTGCCTGAATAGTTACTCACCACAGGCAGGTCCTTGAGGATCTGTATGCCGTCCCCGGGCCCCATGTGAGACACGTGGTTGAAGTTCATGGGCGCGGAGATCAGCTTGGAGCGGCGCTCTGGGTCGGACGGGATCCTGGAGGCAAACAGGGAAGAAGGTCTACAGGATTGAGTTCACATCTGTGGACTGGTGTGGGCAAAATGACTACCATAGAACAAACAGGGAAGAAGGTCTACAGGATTGAGTTCAGATCTGTGGACTCATGTGGTCAAATTGACTACCATAGAACAAAAGATGCAAACAAGATTGCTTGATTATGACTTTCAGTAAAAAAAAAGATCATGAGGTTGGTCAAAAATAATGGCAACTTGTGAATAGAGAGAAGCAAATTAAAATCTGAAAATGTACCGTTCTTTGCGCAAGTTCTGAACCAAGTTTAGATTTCAACGAAAAGGGGAAAATGACAATGTAATTATATCAATCTTGTAAAATAGTAACAAAGGTTTTTTTGGTAAATACTTAAGTTCATGTACATGTACATGTATGTACAAGTGAAAATATTCAAAATCTTAGTGTAAGGTGTTCAAGATTACCAGTAGTTTTAATGTGACAGTGATAAAATAATATGGTATAGAAATGTCTACCTAATAGTATTGATTTGTACAGAAATGTTCAACTATCAAATAGCTTCGAATCATGTATTGATGACTGTTGGGGCTTTTAGTAAAAATAATCAACACAAAACGTTCCTACATTTCTACCGTTACTTGCCAAAGCAAGCGTGTGGTTACTTTAAGATAAATTTGTGTATTCTTAACCTGACCGAAAGTGCAGACACATTGTTACAGTAGACATCTTTCAAGTCTTTTCAAGAAACAGATTGAAGTATACATTCCACACCATACCATACAGCACCTTTACAGTCTCTTAACCACATGTACAGGTGAGTGCAATACAGGCCATAGACAGGACTCAGAAACTTAAAATGCATCAAGCTGAGAGAAGAGCTCCACACATGCAGGAGTAACCATACACTCCTAACTAAAACAAGTAAAAGCTTATAGATGTAAGTAACAATTCAACACAAAGGTGCACAAATGTATAGAACTCGTGCCAGGTGCCAAGTTTTGGCAAAAATTCAAGACAGAAGGTAGAGAGAGGTGAGTGATGCAAGGGTGTGTAAGAAGTGTGCAAGGTGCTATATACGACAGTTCAGGGCAGGCAAGAGAAAAACAACATACACATGTCCATCAACCCCAGGCAGCATTATTGAAGCATTTTTTTTTCTTTCTTTTCTTTTTGAAAGATAGTTAATATTGCGGAGAGCCTTCTACTGTCCAGGTCATACATGTATGGGTAATGTGGTCCCCATTCATAGTCTGTATATGACAAGTGCAACACACACGACACGACCGACATAGTAGTGACACCATAGGGTACGGTGCACATGGCCCCAGTGCACACACTCTCAACATTATCATGGAAGCTCATCTGTGTTGGTAGTAATCATTGTACAATGCTAAACTTTCTTCCAACACAAAGGTGTACATGGATCAAAACTTCAACAAAGACTGTCGCCTTCGTCATCAGTATTGATCCTGAAGAAGGTAACAGTGGTCGATGAAAATTTGATCCAGTATACCTTAAGTTTGTGTTGGAGTTCTAGCCAGCCAGAATTTTTTTCACTCCCCTGAATTTTGAATGGAAATCCTGTCAAAGGTGCGACGGTGCTAGGGGGGTCTGGGGGTATGCTCCCCTGGAAAATTTTGAAATGCTATTTCCTTTATTTTCAGAGGCAAACTTTGCTGGTAGATTCAGCTGGTTCAATTAGAATCTTGACATGCTGACTTTTGTCTGTCACGGGACGGGTAAATTTTCTCTCTGCCCGCAGCAGCAAAATTCCGTCAAAGGACTGAAAGACGGACGCTGGCTAGAACCCTGGTTGGAAGAATGCTTAGAATTCTACATGTACAAATGTACAATGTACAAGGCCTTCACAGTAGTGACACCCCAGGATACTGTGTACATGCCCCCAGGTGCACACAAACACACAAACTCTCCACATGGACATGTATGTACCCTTCTCCATCCAGGGACAGCGTGGACTCAGTGACGGAGGGCAGGACGCAGGGGGTCCACTGCCCCACCCTGATCCCGCCCTCATTGTCGTGCGCTAGCTCGCTCTGATCGGGCTCACTGAAATACGCTCGCTCGCTTTCGTCCGAACTCTGGGGGAGCTTCCACGTGCGGCGCCTGCGACCCAGGCGCGGGAATCGGAAACTGTGTGCACGTGACGTGGGGTCGGAGAGTGAGAGGAGGAAACAACAGACCGGGAGGGGTACAGAAAATAACACAGAGGGTTAGACAGAGACATGTGGATGGGATGGAGAAAGAAAAGAAAAAAGCACAAATAGGTCGGATGCAACCTACAGAGAGGTGCTCTGCCAACATTCATGGATGAAATTGTGATACAAGAAAGAAAGTGACTTCTACAATGCTATTGAAGAAAAAATCCTTACCTTAATTGTCATTCTAACTCATCTGACAATTTCAAACAGACACCCACCTAAACACTTCTACTGGCAATTCTACAAACAATTTTTTTTGTAAAACTCAAAGTCTCATCTTTGCATTTGTAATAAACAATGTGGGGACACACAACAGTTAAGCCTAATCACCAGTATGCACACCCTTAGTGGCTGTTCAATATTAGTGGCTGTTCAATACAGTAGCATTGACAAACTTTTGCTTATACATGAAATATTGGACATATAGGATGCTACAGAACTCCATAGATCACTTCTGAACTCGAAACAGTCTTCCTGTGCTGTCCAAAGGGATCCAGAGAGCTGTGCTATCAACCTAGTCTTTTTGTGCTGTCCAAATGGATCTAGATAGTTGTGCTGACTAGAATCATTTTGTGCTGTACAAAGGGATCTAGATTTGTGCCGTCTAGAGTATTCTTGTGCTGTCCTGAGGGATCTAGAGTTGTTTTGCATGGTCTTTTTTTTGCTATCCAAAGGGATCTAGAGTTGTGCTGTCAAGAGTAGGTACTGTCAATAGTATTCAGGAATGTTTCAGTTCTGAGAAATACTAAAAGAGTTGACAATTTAAAAGCATGGAGTCAAAACTCACTTGCTGCGTGCAGTGCTCCTGTCGTCCTCTTTGTTCCTGAAGGAGAACCGTCGGTTGGAGCGGCGAGAGCGGATCATCTGCTTACCCTTCCCCTGCTCCGCTACATCCTGGATCACAACAGCATCACGCTCTGGGGGTGGGGAAGAGAAACACCAGGGACAGGGTTAAACATGGAAGGAAATCTACTCATTTCTATAGCATCTCCTTTCAACTACAGACTGCAACCAGTAAGTGATCGCTTATTCTTTTCTCCGGAATAACCAGTGAGGAGCAGATAAGGTTTTCCCAGTACTGAAGTAACTGCAAAATGATTCTAAAAAATTGGACAGATCGCTCAACGCATTTCACAGAAAAAGAACAAAGTTTTGTTGTCTTTTATTCCATGATTTTGCATATGTTCATCATGGTTGAGTTACAAAACAAAGGAACATGCAAATCCAATTTTGTTGCTCACTAATTCCTGACAAGGGAAAATTCGGCCAGACTACCTAGTAATTCTTTTCTGCATGCTTGTCTAACAACATTCGAAGTGACCAGCACCAGGCAACTTTTCTCTGCACTATTACGTTTTGTCCCCTTCGCTCATCAATCAAAAGAAGAAAAAGCAATATTGTGAAAGTGGTCCTGTGCAGGTACATGTACATGTACATTGGAGAATTCCAGTGTCTTGCCAGCATTGCTGCAGCAGAACACAGTTGACTACTACAACTACTACTTGCTAGCATGTTTAGGAACACGGTTATGAAAGAGATGGGTTGTTGCTGACCTTGTCTGCCATCCCTGAGATAGATAAGCCGTGGGGGGTCTCCACCCAGGTACAGGGCCATGCTGCCATCCTGGTTCAGTGGTCGGGTCTGTAACAACAACAAAAAAACAAAAGAGGGGTAAAATAACTTCAACCTTTGTACCTTTCAAACTCAAATTAAGTTTGTTCGAGTACACCAGCCGTCATTCAACAGAGACCTGCCAGAAAATTACGAATCATCACTCGAGTCACGTGTCCCTAAAGTCATGTGCTCAAAGTAACCGAATCACCACTCCTGAAGAAGGTCAATGGATGGGTGACTGAAAATTTGAGATAAGCAATTTGATTGTGTTAAACGTAAGTTATAAAATCCAAATCACCGGTTGCTCTTGGGGATTCCTTGTTTTTCATCTTTCATTTTGATTTCAAGGCAGGTTAAACTTACTGAAACATCAGCCTGACTAAATAAAGCTTTAAACAGTTCTTATAGTATAGTTATACAAGGCGAGACATTGTTTTGAAAAATGGCTGACGGAGTATAAACATGCATGTTTGAGACAAAGAACTGTTTACAAGTTAGGGGCCTTCACCTTTGACTAGTACCCACAATGCATTTTGCAGCCAATGCTCACTAAGAAATGAATTTTATTCATATAGTCTCCTTACAGTCCTTGGATATGCTGACCAAGCTTGCTTCGTCTCTGGACTTTTAACAAATTGTGGCATTGCTTGGAAGAATGGTCAATTCAATACACAGATTGAGAAGTACTTTACCTTTTTGAGTGGCATAGTCTGAACCCACTCCACTTTGTTGACATCAAACACATCCACCTGGTTCTCACTGAAGCTCAGCAGATATGGAGTATTGTAACCTGAGGAGGAAGGGATGGGGAGGTCAAAGTTCAAACTTGGAAATTTAAAAAGTGTGAACTGAATAAGGCAGAGACAAAGAGTTTAGGATACAGAAACTTCCCAAAGTATGCCAACAGCTAAATACAAAACTGTTAAAAGCTTCCTCGTTATGCTACATTGGAAATTGGGGAAAGCCACTTTCAGGTATGCAATTTTGACCAAAGTCACTAGGTGTCGTTTCTAACTAACAGGCTAGCCCCTGAGGTATTGCCAAAGACATGTCTTACAACAAGCCTTACCAACAATACTTCAAAGCTATTTGGGAATTTAGGACTATGTTCTCAAGCACAAAATCTCCAAAAGTACTTCATATGGAAATGGGATTCTCTAAAACACACTGTTTCCACTACAGGGTTGTAAACTTGGAAGAGACTTACAGAGATGTACAGGTGGTGCAGGCCACATGAGTTCCTGTTGTCTGGACCTTCTGCCACTGGCATCTACATATACACCACAGGCTAGGAACAACAAAAAAAACAGCATTAGCATTCAATATACATAACACAGGCTGGGAACAACAACAACAACAATCATTTGCATTACAATGTTGCACCTTGTATCTATAGGGACTATATCATATGACAGTGTGATGTGTTAATAGTTCCTTCATTGAGTGAATGTTTTCTTTTATACCTGATCAAGTACTGGGCAAAAATAGGCGTTAATCACCCGTTCTGAAGAGGTGTTAATCACCTGTTTCAACGCCCATTATCCATAAATGTGGTGGATCATAATGTCAATCAATCGTGAATGAGTTATCTTTGATAAGGCTTCTGCTGCAGCAATACAATTTGTCTCAAAGCTTTAAATTTCTTTCAACGCAACGCATTGGTCAGGAGTCTATGTTGTTGATATTCGTTGTGTAATGTGTAATTTTAAGCCTAGGAATATAAATTTTTATCAATTTCATGTCATGACGGTCAGACTTTTTGGACAAACAGGATTTAAGTTTTGTTCCACAGACAGCACTGTTTCATTTAGTAAAATGCCATGATTATTTCCTATTCCACAGGTTTTACAGTGAAAATGTTTCTTAAGACTGTTGGTACTGACTGTTGAAGCAGAGCAGGTATTCCCTGGTGGTGATCTCCACTGCGTACATGGCATCCATGGGGTTATGGGTCAGGAACGACAGGGTGGTGTCCTCTCCATTGATAAGCACTGCAACAAACACATCCAGAGAACACTGTTAACTCTCATACTCATCACTGAAAAATGAATGACATAACTGTACTGAACAATTGTACAACACTGTCAACTGTCATATTTCAAATTGAAGAAGAGCACAACTGTGATGAAAACATTGGGAAGGGAGATTGTAACAACAGATATTTGTAACTACCTGTAGATAGAGTTAATCAGATTTAAATTCAAGTAGAAAGAGGAAAGCCATGAATTTAATGCAGCAAACAGACTGCTGAACAGACTTTGGATTAAACTGCACTTATTGCACTTTAAAATTGCTACCAATGTTTCATGATCTGACAAAACTCTGTTTTGGCTTTCTGTAGTAATTTGTCTCCTTATTTCCGTGAATCATTATGTTGGTAAGTCACTGAACAACTACAATCTTTGTACAAAACCAAGTACTTCAATCAGAATCAACAATTCATTATTGTCACCCTGCTCAGGGCAATTCTGACAGGTTCACATTGTGCTACAGCATAGATGTCCCTGCTAACAGATACAGTCAACAACGTTAAGTATCATTCTAAATGTACAGTTAATGTAGTGTTAACAATGTTTACATACTTTACATTTGGGACTGCATCTGTAAGCAGTGACACCTACAGTGTAGTACAGTGTGAACCAGTCAGAATTGCCCTGAGGAAGGTGACAGACAGACTGTTACCGAAATGTTGGTTGAAGAAAGCACTTAGTTGTGTACAAAGAATCTATCCATTGTGTACTTATTGTTCTGAGGGTCATGAATGATTGTTAAGGATTGAGATCACAGAAGATCAAGGTCAAGAGAGTTAGTTGAGAAGATGCGCCTTCTTTACCTGTGCACACTGGGTGGAGGACAGGTGTACAGACAGGAGCAGGCAGACAGGAGTGAGTTAGAGATAAAGAGGGACAGATGAGTGAAAGTACTGATATTCATCTTAGTGTACATTTAGTGTACATGTATGTAAAAGTGGCTCACTCCAGTCAAACCTGTCCAAGAGGACCACCCAGGGGACCCATAAAATCTGCTCAATGCTGACAGGTGGTTGATGAAGACAGGATTTTCAAGTCTTTTGTTAATGAGGAAAATTATCTAAGAAACGACCACAAAGTGGTCACATTGGCCAGTTGGTCCTTATGTAGGTCACTTGCACATGTTTGACTGCACTTGAAAGTATCACATTCACAAAACCATTATGTTATTTTCAACATGGGAAAAGACCTTTTTGTTATGTTGTTATTTAGAATCTTTCTTCACTAATTCTCATTGATAATAATGTATCATTCTGTGTGTAAAATACTTCAGAATAGACTCAATCTGGACTTAAATTGAACACTGCCAAACAACACCCGTGTTGTCAATTTTACGTACATTGTGGGCTTCCTTCCCCTTGAATACTGTAGAGAGCGAATCCCGACTGCCACCCGGCGCACAGCCTGCCATTGGTCACAGCCATCCACTGGACATTGTTGGGCATGGTCAAGTCCTTGATCTTCTTGTGCCTGGTCTTAGTCCTGTTTAGTTCGTACACAAACACGTGGCGCTTGACCGCGGTGCAGAGACACATAGTGGAGCCCTGGCGTATGGCACCCATTGCAAACATGGTACAGCCCTTGGTCTCGGGGATCTTGATGGACTCCACCTCCGAGCCGTCCAGCGCTACCCAGGGGTGCAGGCGGACGTGGCGACCCTTTCCTGATATGACGACGACCACCTGTTCCCCGGCCAATGCTTCTATCTGGAATACTTTCTTTCCCTCCCCAACTTTCACAATACCTGAAGAAAAGAGAACAGACATTTACAATACTGACATTTACATTGTGCATACAACTACAAATTACAAGGTAGTGATGCTCAACCGTTTCTTTTCAATTATGTCTCATGTACTTGTATTGACTCCTTCTGCAAGTTCATTCTAGTGATGCTGAAGAAGACTGATGGATGTCACTCGAAATGTCCAATAACAATATCTGCATCTCATCCAGTTGTACAGAATGATTTGTCTTCAGATTGTTTACCTGGATGTCAAACCTTCATCAACATATCCAGGATACTTAGTATGACGTAACAGAACACAAGTCTAACTCTAAAGCTGATATTCAGAATAGACCAATTTGTAAAACAGCAATTCCATTAAAGGAAATGCATGCTAAGTAGGACAACTGGCTGACTTACTATCTTTGGTCAGTTCAACGACAAACAGTCCTTCTTCTGTTCCTAGTGCTATTCTCTCTGGATCTGTGGACAGAAGACAAAAATGTGGCAATTTGAGAAATGGTGGACAAAAAAATACTAAAAAAATAATGGCAAAATGTCAATACACTTCCACTGCATACTGTATTTTAAATACATGCTCACAGGCAGATAGCAAAATATAAGAATGATACAAAGGTATAATCTATACGTTAGACCTTGGTATATGGTTGTGGCTTTATACACGTACACACACAACAAGTCAGAGAATAATTCTACAGCATAAAAAGTTTCACAGCATTATTTCCTACCTAAGATCTCTGCACTCATGGCAGTTCTGATGATAGGTAGGGTGCTGTCATACACTTCCTTGGCATGGTAAATCTGGAACACAAAAGTGAAATCCATCATGCACGAAACCTAATTCTGTACTGATGTTTCCCATCCCTACTACATTGGATTGTGATTTGTGTGTTATAAAATGGACCTTACTGACTAAATTACTGAACATTTCGTGTAGTTGACCATGGGTTTGTAACCATGTGTATGTTCGTAAGGACTGCTGAGGATAGAATGGTATCGTGACATAAAAATGGCAGAATGTGGCTTCAGAAGTTATCTCAGTTATGATGTCATTTTGGAATGATGTGCTGAATTCTTCCAGCGACACTTGTTACAGACAACACAGTTTAAAACAAATATCCCACCCCAGAAACATGGAGATTCTTAGAGTAAATTATCACATGTACATTTGCATTTCCCTCATTCGTGTGACAAAGTAAGGTCTCTCACCACAGTTCCCAATTGTTGTGGCGACTGGTCGTTTGATGAAACCACCTTCACGTGGGTGACATGCAACAAAAAGACAACGTAAGCTTACTGGAGTCTTGTTTTGGGAGGGTGGTTAGGAGGGATGAGGATGGAGGCTATGTATGAGGGTTAGTCATATGAGGGTTAAAATGAGTATGCTACTGCAGGGTAGGTCTTGGGAGGGATTGTACAAGTAGCCAAGCTTTCACAACTACTATTACTAAACAACTACTACATTGCACATATAACAACCATATAAAATAGACATATCAATAATACAGACACAGTATTCCATTTTTCATTCCTTACTGCACAAGCCAAACCACATCAAGACAACACCAATGGGATGCATGGAGGAACAAGGATCTATGTAACTGGAAAGCCAACATTTGCAAGCAAATGCAGCACATTTCACTCCCCACCCCCTTGCCTGCAAAATGGACTATCTAAAACCCCTTCTGTAGAAAAATGGGCTATCCCAACATATCCAAATGCAAAAGTGGACCAGTCAAGATATGACATAAGGATTGGAAAAATAAACTGTTCCAAAATTATCCATTTCCATAATGGATTATCCCGTAATTCCCCAGATACCAAAAAGGGTTAGATTTCTAAAATGTTACAGTAACTCATTGTAAGCTCATATGGGCCTATAACCAAATACTCAATGCAATCAGGAACATATGATCCGAGATACTCATACATTTCTATACCAAAGTTTGGGTCACTTTACTTTAATTATCGTTCTGGCATAGAAGCTGAAACCATTCAATTTGATATCTAAAATGGCAACGAAAATAAGACTGACTTCAAAATCAAATACCTGATTCAGAAAATGTTTTTACCACATACTCCTACGCTACATTGCATTTTTAGGGCCAACCTGAACTCTTCTATACAGCATGTAGTGTGGTAGCAAGATTAATAGTTGCAAAAGTTTGGTTACTCATAGTCGAATCCCCCACACCATGCCCTGTAGCATACATGTAACAACACACTCCCACAGACAAGTACCAACTCACAGATCGGTCTGGAAGCTTGTTCTTCTTCAGGATCTTGTGCAGTTCGTTCAGCGCTCCCACCCACTTGACTTTGTCGTGTTCGCTGTCGGCCAGCACCAGGGTCTGGCACTGCAGGCCTGGGGGGTCCAGTTGGGAATGTGTGACCTGACAAACACACGGAAAGAAAAGGTTATCACAAAACCCACTAAATCACTTTGTGCCCCCCCCCCAAAAAAAAACCTTAGCATAAAGCATGAAACAGCAACACTACCACTGTCACCAAAACCAAGACAAGACAGCATAACCAAAATTTTACTACTCAGTACTATCACTCTATTTTATGCCTTTTGTTTCTACAAAAATTAACCCTCAAACCACCGTATGGGGTCAAAACTGACCCCAGGCGTATATCAATGTGTGCCATTATGTCAATTCTGGTCGAAAACAAATTTCCTTCCAGGAGTTTGTTTGTATATCTGTCCTATAACTTCTTATACGTTTTTACCGAGATTGACTCATTGTTGATTAAGTTATCCTCGAAAGTTTATGCATGGTCCAGTGGGGTCAAAACTGACCCCAGCATTTTTTTAAACAAACTTTTGCGACCCACACCTAAACTACTTATCGTAGGATCACGAATTTTTCAGAGAATGATGTACATGTAAGCCAAAATTATTGTTAGAACTTTTGTGCCATTATCATTTCATATGACGACATTATGACGTCATCTAGGTAATATCGGCCGCCATCTTGGATTTTGAATGATGACGTCATCAAATTAGCATAAAATATGAATATTGAGTCCTGAAATTTATGTTGGATTTTATAAGATGTGATAAACAATTGTTATTTGCCAAGAAAACCTTAAAACGTAAATGTTTGATACAAAATTAGAAAATTTCGTAATAAATATGTCTGTCAGAATTCCGTTGCCATGGCAACATAAAAAAGGATGAACATACTTTGTTAACTGAAAATGTTTGTTATTAACATTTTCTAAAAAGTTACCAAGTTTGGTGGCCTTAGCATAAGCCATTCAGGCACTATATGGCATTGAAGCTGGTACAGGCATCAAAAACCTCCTTCCCGGTCTGAATAGCGTTGGTGCAAAATGTGGTCCTCATGATCTTTTGCATAAATTATGATAATGAGTTCGAATTATTCTCACCTAATCATGTCAGACTGTTCCACATAGATTAATGAAACTATACATATATACAAATCGCAAAAAGATTCACATAAAAAACTGTATTTGTACAAAACGTTTTGGGGTCAGTTTTGACCCCATACGGTAATCTACGTCACAAAAAAGCTACGGCGGTTTGAGGGTTAATGAAATAAAAACAATTCATGGCAAGACACAAGTAAAGTTCACTAAAGAAGGACAAGTCAGGAGTTATGTGCAGTCTTGAGATGATGTCTGACAGGAAAATGATTAGTTCCCTGAGTTTTCATTGCTGATGTTACTACTGATTGTTAGCTTATTTATTGTGATCTCCAGCAGACTGAATGAGGCCATCTCTAACCCAAACATAAAGACATGCCCAGAATTATCCAGATGAACATAGCTTTGTAATATTTGTTGTGTATCTATCCATAATTGACTAGTTCCAGGGAATGTGAAGTTCCTATGACTGAACAACTTGAACAACTCACCCGGAATATACAGGGGATGTCTTTCCTGTTGGCATGGATAACATCTGATGCCAGGACCGAACTGACAGAAAACTCGTCATCCCTGAAAAACAAATCAAAATTAACTTATATGCATATTGACCTGTTCTACCCAAGGCAAAGAACAAGTCTATGAAAGGTAACCAAAACTTTCCATTATACGGCCTTTGCTGAGTGACCAAGATTAGATTTTCATTGATTAGAGTATGATGCAACATGTAAATAGTATGATTTAAAAGACAACAAACAATACACACAATATGTGAAAATATTCCTTCTCGGTGATATTCTTTGAGTAATTTGTGAAATCTTTTGGAAAGAGGATGTTAGGGATACACATAGGGGAATTTGGAACAAGTTGAAAACATTATGCAACTAGATATATCCCGCTTGAGAAATTGCAAAAAACATTTGTGGTATTTGTGGCTTTTGCTGTCATTTCTCCAATACAGACCCATTACAACTTCAAGTGCAAGTGCCAGCATTTCCATTGTGTTCCTCTACACTATTTCAACTGTGAACTCAAAGAAACAGAGAACTCCCAATTTTCCAAAATGTCTGAACTTTCTCAGGGCATAATGAATTTCTTTTAGTATCATAGCATACCTCATGTCCAACACCTGTGACACAACCACTCCAGGCTGGGCGTTCTTCCCCTCAGGTACATCGTACAGGAAGAGTTTGAAGTCACACACCACAGCCAGCTGTCTGATCCAGCCTTTCTTCACTCCTCCAGGACGGGGAACCTGACAACAAGCATTTATCAAACTTATTAATACTGGGAGTCATGGTGTTAAGGGTTGTTGACTTAGAGCCTAAAGCAGCACTGTTTCCAAGACTAGTCCATCGGTCCTAGGCAGAAATTTGCTTGTTGAGACGCACAGAAATTTAAGCCTTTCCATCCTAAAAATCTGAACTTCATTACATGAAAAAGATAAATGACAATGTGTCTTAAAATGCCATATTGAACAACTAAATGAACTCCCATCAGGTCCCAAAAAATGAGTGGGACAGAAAAAAATTCAAAGCTGGAGACAGCCCTCAGTTTGAGTCCCTAGCATTCCCCAATGTTATGCCCTTGAGAATGGCACTTAACACCTATTTCCTTTCTCGACTCAGGTGGAAAGGAGTACCTAATTCAATATTTAGAGAATCTGATGTTAACAGAAACTTGTATTTACAGAACAAAACGAAAACACCAAAAGGTTTACACTAACATAAAAAAGGTCCTTAGACTGATACAAATTTGAAATAAAAAGAGCTGTTCACCTTCACATAACCTTCATATGCTGTTCCTATTCCTCTCTGTGGATCAATGCCCAGAGGTCTCTTTGCTGGATGGAGACAAGTAGTGGTAAAGAAAATTAAGTGTAAGTTCTATCAATGGAGATTCATACTCCAACACACATGTATGTATTTTTTGGGAACTGATCATAGCCAGTACCCAATTTTGTCCTATGATACATCTTAATGTTTACCAATATCAACAGCCATACAAATAAGTAATAGTACATAATATCGAAGAATAGCAATCTCTTACAGTCTACCTTGATTAGTGTAATATCAATGAAAACACCTTTTCTTCTTCTACAGAGGCAATGGAACTCCATTACAACATTCCTTCACTGTGTTCTTTTTAAAGTGTTGTTATGTCATTCATGAAAACAGCATAGGGATATAGTCAAACCTGTACCAGTGAACACCTCATATAAGGACCAACTAAAGTAAAATAGGAAGGACTAAATGTGAAAGTGTGCAGTCGTATACTTACTCTGATCAGCTGGTACAGGACACACTGCCGGCGCCTTGTCTGCACATGCCACATGGCAAACAAACCCGCACGCTGAATGGGTGAAAACACATACATTAGGGGTACAGTTTGTGTATTTCTGCATCCACAAAATATTGTTTAAGCCTAAGAAAACTATATTGTTGTTTTTTTCTCGGCCTACAAAGAAAATTTGATCAATCATTTTTAAGTCCCATACAATGTAGAACTAAGACTACTGGAACCATACCCTCTATTTGTGAGATTGATAGTGATAAGTATATCTGGATAAAAAGTGTAGGTAAAGCAATAAAAACAACAGCTACGCTATACCTACAGAAATGAAGAAAAGGTGAAGAAACTACGAAACAAAAGCATTGTTACTGACATGTGCAAGAGTAGTAAATAAAATCCATGATGCTCGCTGTAGGAGAGGCAAATACAGGGAGACCATTCAAGTGGAAAAGGCAGAAAAAAGAAGGGGAAAAAGGAAAAAAAACAAAAAGAAGCAAAGAAACAAAGAAACATGACAAACTTTCGTTACAGAAATTTTGGGAAAGCCTACACTTCTTGACTAGCTTGTTACAACTTCTTGAATTAACCATTTTTGCCAATAAGATTTACATGTATCATTCTCAGCACCAATATCTTAAGTTACTTCATATTAATCATAAGGGCTATTGCAGGTAGGAACTATCAGCTTGGCACTGAGACATTACTATTATTGATTTAGAAACAAAAAAATTGACAACTACATGGTATGGCTGAACATTGATTTCAATGTGTCATACAATGTAATTACAAATGGATGAAGATTACATGAAAAGTCAGAATAATACATACTTTCACAAACAACGCCCTGCCTCACTAGTCCAACCATGAGGGATGTACAGTGGTTACACTTGGTTGGGTTGGTCAGAGTCTTCACTATGAACTGGTGGGCCTTGGGCTGAAAAACACAAGTTCACAAATTGTTCAAACTGTGTGTACGATTCATGCCTTCTATAGGGAACTGAACTGTCGACTTCTTCACAACATCTACATTCATGTAAATCTGTAAAGAATTTCATCAATTTAGTAAATAAACAAATAACAAAGTTCTCATGTACTCAAGAACATGTAACAGTAACATATTTACAAGAGCTGATGTTTTGGTGACTGTCACTTGTTGGTCATGAACCGTGATAAGGGGGCATATAAACTCAGTCACATATTTGAGACTACATTCTTTACAAGTGGCTTACAATTGTTTAGTCTAAGCATTCTTTCATGACAATCACTTTGTAATGTGACAAAACATGTCGAGACTGAAACTGTAACACCCATGTGAAAGGTGAAAGATGGTCACTGAAATGTCGGCTCTTGTAAAAATGTGGTGGTGAGTAAAGAGCTCTGCTATTCAACACAGTCTATATAAGAAAGGGTTTCTTAAGTCATTACTAAGGAAACTGACTTAAAATGTTTATCTTTAACAATCTGGATTATCTGAATAACAATATGAATCTGGATCTTCAGCAGAACAAATGAGAATGTATTGATAAAGCCTTACCCTGGGCCCTGATATGGAGGGTGGACGTGGCATCAGATCAGGTCTGGGTGGTGCGGGCGGAAGGTCCTGTAACACAACACATATCCCATACTGAAGTCAAATTGTATCTTAACCTTAAGGTAGGATTGCAGGGTGGCTGAGGAGTTTTGGGGGTGTTTTTGGTCTTCCAAAATTACCATCTTAGATAATGTATGGACCTTGATTTTTTCTAAGGTAGTACCCTAATGCATAAAGATAATTTATGCACATTGGTATGACGCCACAATGACGTCATCGACTACTTTGAGGCCACGCCCATTTTTAGTAAAAAAAAGCCTAAAAAGCTTAAATTTTGGCTTGTAATTTGTCTGTTATTATTGAAACTTTTCAGAAATGTGCATAATAGTGATTTGAATAGATCTGTGCGTGGATTTTATCATATCTTGTCATGCTGATTTTTTATTAATTTTTTTCCTGAAATTTTTATTACCCCTTATGCTAATAGCATTTGGGAGCACTAAATAGCATCGTTTTGCGTCGGGAGCGCACGAAGTTTTTCCTTACAGGGTAAATTTCATAATAAAACTTATTTTACCCATTTTCGATGAACATTTTTTCAAAAATTAGGCCATAGAAATCAAGGTGTTGTGGTAGTAGTGACGTAATCCACTTTTACAGGTCGTAAAAAGACCAAAGTGATGTTTTTGAGGTCAAATTTGAATTCGGCATGTGCCAAAACCCCTGTATACTAATTTTTTTTCTTGTATCTTCAAGGATAGGGAAAATATGGTGATTTTGCATATTTAATTAGCGGACTCTGATTTTATTACCCCTGGAACTCAATTATTCAGGATTATTCATCATTTCTGAACAAGATGTATAAATTTCAGGACAATATTTCAAATCAACATATTATAAAACCCATGTACACCAAGTTTTTCTCTTGTATCTTGTATGAGTACGGAGATATTGTAATCTTGCATATTTAATTAGCTGATCAAGAGAAATTATGCATAATTTTCAGGCCTTTGAATGGCCATAACTCTCTAACGGTATGTCCGATTTTGTTGAAATAAAAACCATTCTATTTGTTTTACTAAGACCTATCCAATGATATCAAGTTTGAAAAGTTATGATGAGTTTGAAATTTTTGCGTAATTTGAGACAGTTACTTTGACCTTGAATTTTGACAGACAAAAAGGTACATTTTATGGGAAAGTATGTTAGATTATGAAAATAGAACTACATAGAAAATAACATTGATAGTTATTTTTTGGAAAATATCATTTTGAAATTTTGCTCAGCCACCCTGATATACTACCTTAACCTGCTAAGGTACCCATTCGCCTGTAACTTTGTATGGGTAATGGGGTTAGGCAGGTGAAAGAAGGTTAAGAAAGACCATCTAATGTACATTTTCTGTATCAAAATATATTCATTATCTATAGGAAGAAGTTTTCTTGATGATACTACTATCATGACACACTGTCCTGTAAGCAATATTAAGGTATTACTGTACTTAAATTTTCCTGGAACAAAAGAAACTTGTTGAAATGCTCACCTCATCAGGCTCACTGCTTGAGTCAGTCTGTGGGATGGACTCTGGCTTGGACTCACGCCCCAAACTGACTGAATCCACCTCGCTTTCACTCTGTACGGGATAATACACAAACATCTGTCACTTTAAGGTTCACTCAAACTAGTGGAATGGGTATAAATCATGCACAGTTTCAATGTAATTGATTCTTGTGTCATGATGGAATGAATCAATTATTGATAGTATCAAGAATGTGTGTTGTAAGTCAAGAACAAGTTAGACTCTATGTGAGACTCTAGACTCATATACATCAGGGCTAGAAACACTTGGTGCATATGATGCACTTCTGCATCTTTAGCCAAAATTGCACCCTGGGTGTGAATCTAGATATCTGTGTTGGGTAATGTACATCAAAGTACAGCAGCTAATAGTATATTCTTCACATTAAATAGTGAGCAAAAGTAAGAAGTTTGTTGTTAACTATAGAATTTGGGTTCATCTATTCTATGTTCTGCACCTGAATTTTTTGTGCACCAGAATTTTCTGTGCGCCAGAATTTTCTGTGCAATGGAATTTTGGAGCTAGGTGCACTGTAAGTGTAAAAGTGCACCTGTTTCCTGTAATGGAATTTGGGAGCTAGGTGTACTTTCTGTACCTGAATTTTATGTGCACCAGAATTTTCTGTGCAACAGAAATTTGGGGCTAGATGCAATTAAAATGCACAAGTCCACCTGTCCCCAAATATGCATTTCCAGCCCTACTGAGTACAAACAATGAAGTGACAACCATCCCAAGTGGGCACACATTCTTGTAAATCCTTTAGGACTCACCAAATATACTTCATCATCACTCTGTGAGAATGTAACACAACCACAGAAAGAAAAAAGTGTCAACATTTACATTGTAATAATCATTGGTGCATAAAAGAAATCATCAGAGTAAATTTCCAAGAGGAGAAAAATAAAAAAGAAATTGTATCAGGCAGAGCTGTCTCCAGGACACATTCCATTCGGACAGCAATTTTCTTGTCAGAACGAAAAACTTTCATCCTGTCCGTGCAAAAATCTTGACTTAAAGTTGACAAAAGTGTATTTTCGTAAGCTTACAGGGACAAATTTGATAACAAAATGGGGTCCTAGAATGGTCCTTACAATGGGTTAGAAAGCTGGAAACAGCCCTTGTACCAGGAATACAATGTTTGATCACAAGAGGGAAAGTGCTATCAAAGGAATTGATTAAAATGACAAGACAGATCACATCAGATTCTGCTCTAAAACATCAGAGATTTCACAGCAAAAGAAAGGTGACTCCTTACCTCCACCTCTGGCCTGTCCGTAAATCTGGTCTTGTGGAAGAAATTTAGGAAGGACATCTGAGACTCCGGTCGGTCTGTCGCTGGAGAAAACAAGGATACAAGACTGTTCTTAAACTGCTACACAACCCTTCAACTCTCGATCTGAGTTGATACAACTTTTCATATACAATTTCTAACTGCTTACCAGAGTATTCCTGAGTGTAACAATCGCCAAAAGAACTCAAGTAATAGGACTATGGGTCTAACTTTGTTGACAAACAGCCAGTCAAGCTGTGAATAGCTCCATGTACAATCTGTAGGCCATCTTAACTTAACTTTTTAACTATGTTCCTGGTAGAAGATATGTGTATAGATGTATAAACAAACTGTCAAGAACCAGGTTTGTCAGTTCTGTGTATTCAAGTACATTGTACATTCACAAATATAGATCACAGCATCATATTGTTAAGAACCAAACTTACTTACTGCATATTAAAGAATTAGGACACTAGCATAGTGCAAATACAACAACTTGTATCTCAAAAGTGCAGATACATAACATGCACACTTCATTCCTCAACATGCTCCTTGCAATCAAGCAAAATGCACACAACACCATGACAAAACATTGTGATATTACCTACAAGAAATGGTGGGAAACAAAAGGATTAACGTGACATGACAAACACAACCATGCGCTAGAAATGGAAAACACAAAGGGAACAAAAAAGTGAGAACAACAAAAAATGGAAGAAACAAAAACATCTGCCAGCTACATGGATCACTGTGAATGCGATGGAAACATGTTGGATGTCAACAATGTTAAGATGATGCTATAAAAACACATTCCCCCCAAAGTTAGGTGATGACTTACCGGGATAAACAACCATGCCTACATCTAGTTAAGTCCGCTTCACAAACTTCTTGTTTGCAAAGATTTACAATAGCATGTCAGACATAGCCAGGCACTGTCTGACTCATACTCAATAAGTTTGACATCTTCAAGATATGAGTTGAAGTACCTATTGTCATTGTACTGTAAACTCAATTATTTTTGTGATGGTTTCATTTTGTAGCAGAAGGGAAAAGGAAATCTGTTCTTCTAGATCTCTTTCACATATCAATTCACAGCTAGGAAATAAGAACTCACTACAACAAGAATTCTTCAGTGTCACTGACGAAAAACAACATCCCATCTGACCGTTTCCAAAATCATATCCAGTTGCTTGAGTAACTGCTTTTTGGCATGTTTTACCTTAACAGTTGAAACAATTCTATAGTAATGTAGTCATATTTGTGTTGTTGTAAATTTGCAGTGGAGTGCGAAAATAAAACCACTGCCAAATTTTCAAGATTTACAGTATGCTGGCAAACAAGTCGGGCAAAAAGGTTGCTCAATTTTCCCATTTGTGAAGCTGACTTGGCTAGAAAAGGACATGGTGTTTGTTTGTTTGTTTTTTCCACATAGAGAGAACACAATGAACACTGAGTGAGCTGTACCGTGGGATTGCGCAGCCCTTATGGGCCAGGGTATACCCGAATCGTCTTGGGCAATGGCCCAGCTGGAGTCGCCCTGCAGAGGCCATGTGGTGGCGAGGAGGTCGTCTGTGGAACCAACACAGGGGTGAGTCATGCGTGCGTTAGGTGGTGTGGTGGGGAGGGGGGCAGGCAGAGACAGCCAGTGCAGGTGTGGTGGGTACACAAACGGCACACGTTGAACAGACCAACAGTGGACAGGCACTCGTGCATGTTACAACTAGAGTAGAACTCTCCGTACTTACCTGTTTGCTGTTTCTCTTGAATTATATATACCTTTACTACTTACAACATCATCATAATCATCCTACAACAACTTGCTATGATATGCTTCACCAGTAATCATAAATATAGGGGAGGGTCTACTTAAACGATAACAGGTATCAACAGTGGAAAATAATTTATGTGATTTGCAGATTCACAATCAGTATCAGAATCTTGACTAAGAAATCTTCAACGTGAATTGGAAGACGTGTACTATTTTTTCCATCCAATATACCAATTGGCACTTTTGTGAACTTTATTATACAACCCTGAGAGAGTGTTGTTGTGAGACTTACTGGATATGGGCTGACTGACACGAAGCTCACTGATTTCTCTTCTCAACATGTCCACCTCTTCTGTCAGTTCATCCACCTTGGCTTCTGATTCTCTCAGTTTGCTGTGGGCAGAACAAAGGTATACTAAATGTAAAACAGTGCTATTTCAATCAAGGCTACACAATACACTCTCAAAGGTACTACAAACTAAAACCCAACTTTGAAATAAAAGTTGCTGTGTAAACTGTTGGTAATATAAAATATTGGCCAGGGATAAACAAGTCCACTAGCCCTATTGTCCAGGGCAAGTGAAAGTGCTGTTCGGGCAAGTGCATGTCCTACCCCACTTGTCCGATCGGGCAAGTAAGATTTTTCCATTGATTTTAGTGCAATTTTGATATACTTGTTACTTTTTACAGTCATGACATCAAGCAATTGTCTACAGATAATTCCATTGCTGGAAGTGAAAATGCATATACTAGTAACAGTGACATTTGAATTTTGGGCAAGTGAAAAATTGGTTCGGGCAAGTACATTTTTTATGTGCTTGCCCGATAGGACAAGTGGATTTTAGAAAACTTGTTCAACCCTGTTGGCACTAGCATAACATGGGTAACCAATACAAGTTTGCTGACAATATAGTCCTGGAGTATAGGCGGAGGTTTAAGACAGACTTAGTAGCACATCTGAAATCATTTAAGAAATGTTCCCATCCAAAAGTACTTCTGTGAAAAGTGTGAATGAAACATATCTAGTGGTGTTGGACACTAACATTTTGTATCTTTGTTGTATTTTGTTTGACCCTTACTTCTCTCTCATTACATCAATGAAAAACAGCCAGCACACAGATTTGAGTTTTGCATGAACAAATTAAGGCTCAAACAAACAAAACAACAAACAAGCGAACCTCTCTGCGGCCATGTGGGACTCCTTGACCCTGGTCAGTTCCTCGCTGATGGCCTGTTTGGCCTCAATCTCGGACCGCAGGTTGGACTGTAGGGCCAGCAGCTCCTGTTTGTCCAGCTTCTGGGAGCGCCGCATCTGCCAGTTCTTCTCTGACTGTGGGAATAGATGTAAAAAAACAATATATTTCAGTCCATGTATGGAGTGAAATATAACAAATCCAATCAAGACAGAGTTTATCTGTACTGTCCTATACTCTGTGACATCTAGCCTGCCAATGACACAGCTTCCAGTGACAGTATATTTTACATCTCGTAAATGCATTATACCATAATTTTTTGCCTATTACGTGTCATAACTAGGAAGCACCAATCGTTTAACACAACTAAATTGACAGTTCTCCATACCATCAAATTTTTTAAGGATTCTGGACTTAATCTAACTATTATTTGATCATCAAAATAAAGGCTGAAATCCTTGAAATATGGAGTATAAGGACATTTCTCAATACAGGTATTATCCAAATGTCTTCAACAACATCATCAACAACAATGCATTAACAAAACACACCCATGAAAATATGAAATCCATATCATCTAACACTTTGAATTAAAGGAATTAAAACAGCCATCAATATGGACATCTATGTAACTCCTGGGTCTAGAATCAAACCTGACTTAAATCTTAAAGCAAAACGGTAGCTGAAAACTCAAGACATTTAATTTAAGTCTTACCCTAGCCCCGACACCAGACATCTTGAGTCCCTCCAGTTCTTCAGTCATCTTACTGGCCAGGGATTGTAGGTAGCCTCGCGATTCCTTCTCATCACTAACCCTGGGGGATAGACAGGGGAAACATTGACATCAGTCATAATGCAACAATACAACAGTCACAGTATTCTGTATCATCCATCAGTGAAATTTGTCATCTATTGATCTACCAAGTTGATAAACCTACTCACAGAATAATGTAACACATACGATATACTAAATGGAGCGGCCTTGTAACCCCTGCTTTGCCTATTGAGTCAGTTAGTCGAACTTGTGAAGCTCTATGTTTCTGACTAATAGGGAGAAGATGTTGACACAGTGAGCGTAGTTCAGTGCCTAGAAGTGGTCAATGGCCTTGCATTGTTAAAAAAAACTTATGACTCTATTTCTCTTTCAAACTGTTTTATAAGATATTTGTAAGTAGTAGCTTTTGCATAGAGTCAAATCTGGACTAGTGACCAACTCATATTCAGGGCCACCTGGCCAATGAGACCAATTTTTGTGGTCCTATCAATTGTTTGTGATTATACTGCAGCTGGGATCTCTGACGCAGGGGTGGGCAGTAGTCGGCTAGTCATTTTTTGGTGGTCCCTTAGACAATTTTTCCCACTAATACAGGCATAAGAAACCTGTCTATAATGACCACCTGTACACATAAACCAGATTTTATTGGTCTCCTGAATGGTCTTCTGTTTTGACTCAGACTAAGGACATTATAAGAAGTAACTGTTGTGTACCACTGTATGATCTCAGCGATCTGTGCCTCCCAGTGTGCCACAGACTCCTTCTTCTCTGCCATCTCCCGCAGCTCCTCCTCATACTGTCGGCTGGTGATGATCAGCTTCTCATTGGCTGAGGAAAGCTGCAACAACAAGAAGAGAAAGGATTGGCATCTCTGTCCCAGGATGATCGATGGGATCTCTGTCCCAGGTTCTGCATTCAGATCTCTGTCACTGGTTCAGATCTCTGTGCCAGGGCCAACATTTGGATCTGGTTCAACAGCAACATCTCTGTCCCAGGTTCAACAGTTGGATCTCTGTCCCGGGTTCAAAAGTGGGATCTCTGTCCCGGGTTCAAAAGTGGGATCTCTGTCCCGGGTTCAACAGTGGGATCTTTGTCCCGGGCTCAACAGTGGGATCTCTCCCAGTTCCAATGTTGGCCAGAGCAAAAGTTCATTTTGGTCCCTGACAATACAGTCTGTCATACATAGAATTATGATACATTTACACCTATGATTTTAAAATTTGATTTTTTTTCTAAATTGTTAGAACACATTACAATGTGAAGCACAAAGCAGCAAATGTTGTACATTCAATACATTACATCCATCACAAACTGAATGCACATTAATAAATACAACCTTAAATATTTGTGAAGTTTGAAAGGATGTCCCTACCTTGTCAATCTCTGAAATAAGCTTTCTGTTCTCTTCCTGTAGCATGTTCTTCTCCCGTTCGTGCTTCCGCTGCATGTCAGCAATCATTTCCTGGTGTTCGTTTACGCTGTGCAGGATGGAAAAACAGCATTCCACAGTTTAACTAACAGAATTTCCTGAGTAAAACGTTTGGCTACTATTCAAATGTATTGGTCTATAAATCTAAGTTATTACAAATGAGAAAGGCAACATTTTTGCAATGTTTTCCCTAGCATTGTGTCAAGCTACTCCCATACAATACTATACCATTAGGCTCACCCAAAAGTAGTGTGTGAGAGTGAAAAATAGAATTGTGGCTATCTGGGGGTATCTGTGTGATAGCTAGCCCAGGAAAACAACCCAATCTTTTTCTGCTAGGAGAAAGGAAGAAAAAGAACAAACCTGCAAAACCAATATGTTTTCTCCTTTGGGAAAACATTGCTGTTTGTAATTAAATTTCTACAGTTAGGGTTTAGATTAAGTCAGACATAGGGTTGAGGTTGGGTTGGATTTTGGTGAAAAGGAGAAGTTGCATTGGAGCTTTGAATAAACAATGATCCAAACAAACAAACGCACCTTTCCCTCCTGGTCTGTCCAACCTTGTCCTGCAGCACCTGGACCTCCCTCTGTAGTTTGGCCTGCGAGGTTTCCGCATCCTGCAGCTGCTCTTTCAGGCTCTGCACAGGACACACAGTCAGAATTATCAAATGTCCTCTTTTTTTTCATTACAATAAATAAGGCCTTCTTTTCACTAGATGGCAAAACTGGTGTGTCACACCTGATGATAGCTTACCATTTATTAAGAAAAAACAAGAAAAAAAATACAGAAAGGAGAGTCTCTTCTATGTCCTATCCTGTACAGGTTGGGTGGACTGAACTATTGCCATTCTTCTGAACTACAGTATGATCCTCATCAACATCAACTCCAAGACTAACACCACAGGTTTTCTATGCATCTGTCCCAAGAATGTAAACCATCTCCTTGTCCACCCTGTCGACTCACCTGGACCAAGTTAGCCTGCTCGTCCTTACACATGCATGGGAGGGAAAACAGAGTGTTAGAGCCGAACACCCGTCTCCTTATCCCCAAACCATCTGTTTGTGTCTTCTTATTAATATGCAGCTTTTAAAAGCATGACGTTTTACCTTAAAATTCATCAGAAATATGAGCGCCAACCTTTTTCCCTTACCAATAGAATTTGACTAGCTTGGACTATATCTATATTGATGCGGGGCTGTCACCAGCTTTTCAGTTCGGTTTATTCCACCCATCGTTGGGGTAGGGGAGTTTATTTATTGCAGGCCTTGCAAGGCATTAACCTTGGTTGGGCTTTGGCAGAGGAAATTTTGCAAAGTTGCAAATTTGATTCAATTGTTAAATTTGTCAATGAAATAGCTAATGAAATATGTTTGTTTTTTTGTCATGAAGTTCAGATATTTTTGGCTGGATGGGGTGAAATTTCTGTCTGTCCCAACAAGCGAATTTCCGTCCCAGTATGAAGGGATGGGTCCTGGAGACAGCCCTGTATTGATTGATTTAAGTTTCTTTCCAGCCTCTTACCTTGACTTCCTTAGAATGTGCAGCCTGTGTTCTTGCCAGCTCCTCCTCCAAAAACACTTCCTTCTTCTCCAGCTCTGCTTTTACCCTGGTGGGAGAAATCATTATTATGAACCTTTTCTTAAAGAAGTTTGCCTTTACATCTTATGGAAAAACATTCAATCAGCTAGTTAGAAAGTAAAAGCCCTGCTGTTGACATTTCATTGGATTGATGCTCCTCACTTCAAATATATTTTGCATATAAGACAGTTTCACACAAGACAAAAAAAGTGTTTGACATATATCCCATACCTTGCCAGTTCCTTTTCCTTTTCACTGTCCCCAATATTTGAGGATCTCCCCACCTGTCGTCTCTGCAGGATGAAGACATACATCACTTTCACTTGTACTTTTCACTTAATGAAAAAGTCTTGCCAAGAATAACAAGTTAAAGAATTATACTCTATGACAACTAAGGCCATACTGTATAGCTGTGTGTTGTGCTTTATGCTGAACGGCAGTTATACCAGCTAAACAAAATTATACAAATGCACTAAAGGGCAGTTATACCAGCTAAACAAAATAATACAAATGCAGATACACATACACATACAAAACAGCTTAGTCCATTAGTACTGTTGTCACACTTTAGATCATAGCTGTCCCTGCTATGCTGCTCTCTTAGAGGAGTATACATTTTCCTAGTAATAGCAGATAATTTCTGCACTATATGTAGACCAACTGTGTGGTAAAAAGAGCGAGACAGGTCACTAAGGTAACACACCTTGAGGGTCTCGAGTTCGTCTTCCAGTTGTTTGGAGTACTGGTCTCCTCTTTCCCTCAACTTGCGCTCCTTCTGGATCTCTGCCTGCAGGTCGTCCACAGTAGCTTGTAACTGTAACAGGGGAAAACAACCAATTATAGCATTTCTTACTTTCCTAATTAAAAACTAACGACCAAATCCAGTCTGCATCAACTTCATGACCTTAATGAAAAGTGTCTTGAGTTTTTCATGTCATTGAATAAATAAAGTAGTTGTTATCTACATGGCTTGTAGTGTCACATAGCTCAGCAAGTTTTCTTGCTGTTTCAATAGCAGGGTATATCTTTACAGGGAGGGGTTGATAGCCCTTTAACGTGCTCAAGGTACCCCCCTCAAACACAGGACCCTTATTTTACGTCCCTTCTGGAAGACAGATGCAGCCCCAACCAAGATGCCCTGCCTAGCATTCGAACCAAGATCTCCCAGTTACCAATTGATTGGAAATAGGAGCTCAACTGTGTGGCTGCTACCAGTTGAGCTACAGGGACATCCATGAATAAAGCAAGGCTCAAACAAAAAACAGACAACAGACTCACGTCTTTCTTGGCCTTGTCCAGCTTGCGGACATCATGACGAAGGTTCTCCACCTTCTGCATGGCGATGTCTATCTCATCCTCCTTTTCCCGGACCAGGCGGGACAGTTTCTGTTTCTGAGACCGAAGTTCCGACATTCTACAAAAAAGGAAGTAAGGATAATTTTGTAAGATTAGAAAATAGAAACTGACAAGCTTCCATTAAGGCTACCAGCATACATGATACAAGAGATAATAAAACCATTTGGAACATGAGCAATCCACAAAATGCAAAGCCATAAACTGAATAATCCAGACGCCAAGTGTTTTGGAGTATGCTACAGTGTTATGTAATACTATGCAAGTCAGTGCCATGTTGCTTCAATTCAACTTTTTTTCTGGACTTTGGCATGAGACAAGCAGTCAATAGCCAATGGAAGAGGGGAACCTGTGCGTACTTAATACATGTCAGATAGCATCCACAGTGACTGAGAATGTACCTGTACCTAGACTCTAAATAAGCCTTCAGCTTGGCAGATGTCATACTAAGGGACAGAAGAAGATGAAGAAGAAAACATACAAGATGAGAAAGTAAGGAAAGATGATGGAACACATTTAAACACAGGAGACAAAAAAAGGATGGAAAAATCATAAAATGAAGTAGACAACACGCATACATATTTGAACTCTCTGGTATACTTTCCATAGTGGCAATAGTACAGACAAGCAACAATGACACAAGCTTTTTTGAAGGGGGAGCTGTCCTAGCAATTTTTTTGTAACCCTCAGAAATGCTTGTTTCCTGCATTTTGAGAGGTAAATCTTTCATCATACTTTGGAGAGGCAGTTGATTTTATGTCTCAAAATGATGAAGCCTTGCGAAACTTGCATGTCAACATCGTAACAAGTTATCAATTCTAAAATAATGTTCATTTCAACAGAACAAGATATTTTGAAAGCCAAGCAAGTAAAACATCAAAATGACTGTCTAGTAAAAAATTGCAGACAAGCTGAGAAGTATATTCAAAATAAGTCTACAGCTCCTTTTGGGGGAGACTGTAGTATATCTTCCTGTACTATACATCTTACATGCTATAAGTATTGACTCTGTGTAAAGTTACGCATGGAAAAGTTGAATAACTGAAACATGGATGACAGACAGATAAGCAGTACCTATCCCTAGTTACAAAGTTTGAGATTTGTTCCATTGTGTTAGAACAAAGCTCAAACTTTGTAACTATGGATTCTTCATTTGAATATCTATCCCCCTAATATGAGGGTTGACTGAGTCCATACTTGTCATTGATCTCGGAGAACTCCTGCATGGCCAGTCTCCTCTGAGCGTGGGCATCCTTCAGCTCTTTATTCTGTGTCTTCAGTCGCTCCTGTGCTTCGATCAACTCCTACAACAGGACACAGTTAACTGTCAGTCAACCATTCCACCTTCTAGCTTGATTAAAGGAATCACTGGTCTAAGCTTAAATGCTTAAGCTTTACGATCCTTACATGTTCAACCATGTTTTTTCTAGTTAGATGTACTTGTATAGAATTGTTTCTGCCAGTTTATTGTAGTGATGCTCAAGAAGAGTGTTGGATGTCACTCGAAACGTCCGGAAGTAAATCTCCATTTTTGTTCAGTTGTAGAGATTGAATTTGTCATGACCATTCTGGATTAAGAATTACATTTGTATAATCTCAAGTCCAACACAATTTTAAGAGCTATGATTGAATTTTAGCTAACACTAAGTTGTGATTATGAGGGTTTTTTTTTTACAATGACTGTGCATCTCCTAGTAAACCACAGATGAACTGCAGAACAGGTGAGCCTATCTATACATGTAATAGAGGACTGAGTATTAACTGAAAGCAAGGCTATTAGTACACACCCTGTGGTAGTCTTCTTTGTCGGCCTTAAGTACACGGATCTGCTTCTCCAACTGTTTCACCCGCGCTGCTTTTTCTGTGGGGAAACCGGTCAAAACATGTTAGAAACATTAGATTTGTGCAAGTCACAGTGACTTGTGCGTATCAGATGAAATTTGTACGTATTCGCAAAATTTGAACACATTTCATAAAATATGTGCCAATGCTTAGGCACCTGTGTTGTTGTTGTTACCAATCTTACACACTAGATATAAAGATTACTCTTCCCAAGTTAGTGACGTCAATGATTCAGAAGATTTACCTTCCCCTATGTTTTCCAACTCCCCCCGGAGTTCCATAGCGTCTTGCAGGTCCTTTTTCAGCTGATCTACATTCGTTTCTGAAACAGACAAAACAATCCATGTAAAAAACAATACAGTCAATACACTCAGGTAGCATTTTGTACATGTGTATAACGTAGCCCACATAATATCTCATTGTGGGGTATTTGATCAGATTTGACTGTGAAAAAGTAACAGTATACGGTAAAAGTGCTACTTCTAACCTCTGTTGAATCATGGTTGTGTTACACATGGGTGGAATGTGGAAAGTTGTATAAAACGCCTTCTAAGGGTAAGGTCAAGATCAGTAGTATGGTAGGATTTTAACCCAGCACCTCTTGGTTCCAGGACAAATACCCAGCAGTTACCCCACACTACCCCACTAACACAACATATAAAAATATACAGATACATTGTATATGGACACCAGTGCAATACCTGCTATCTTTTTCTTCAAGGAGGCCACCTCGTCTTTTAAACGCCTGGTCTCCACATCAGTGGTTGCATTAGGCTTGCTGCTGTCTACCCCATCCACTACTGTGGCTGTGGCCTGCAGGGCCTTGGTGGAGTCCTGCAGTTTCCTAGCTAACTCCGTCTTCTCCCGCTCTAACCGGTGTATTCTCCTCTCGTACGCCTCGATGGAGAGGCTGTCGGGCGCAGAGTTGGACGTGACGGAGGGTTGCCTCTTCTCCAGGCCATCTTGAAAACTTACTGCATCTGATATTTTACTGAAAAAAAAGATGACAATACAAAAATGAAGCTTTTGTTACAAACTTATATCCTTTACCAATACTGGTGTATATTCTAACGCTGATATCAAGTTTCCAAACAATGTACATGTATCATAACCTATAAGCCTTGAGAAAACATTTGGCACAATCAAACATATTACAACAGTGCTAAGTAAACATAGTGAAGGTATGAGGTTGTGGAACTCTAGTTTTCCCTGTGTTTAAATATGGGAAACAAAAAATTAAATTGGTGCAGCCTAAATTTCTTATTATTTGTTATGGTAGTTTAGAGTAATACTAAAATTTAAAGCCCAAGTCTTACCTATTACTTGTGAATGTGAATCCTACAAAGGGCAGATGATGCCCTGTAAACGCTGTATGGGAACCAGGGGGTACTGACTCCTGTGGGAAGAACATGCATGTTTAGAACTGTTTCATACACTTTTTCAGTACAAACACATTCACACAATGTATACACATGGCAAGAATAAAAAAAGCCCTACATGTTATGTGTAATCAAAGACAATACAAGCAATGTATATTTTTACATGGATAAATTTCAATTCTCGATTCTAATCTCATTTTCCCAATCTCTGAGTAAGAAAGTAACAGATTCTCTTGATATTCATTTAGGATGAGCAATATGCAGTATCAGATACAAATCCATTAAAATTTACTTTTCACTTTCAAAGAACTAACTTGAAGGGCTGTGCTTGAGGAAGTCTAACAGTTTAAATTTCATTAGGAATTTTTCTTTTTCCCCAACATAATCTGCATTTTGCAGGGGGTTGTCCCAAACATACATATTAAGTCAAGCTGGTCAGCCATCAAGCTACAATATCTACATGCATGCCAGGGCTGTCTTCAGCTTTAGAATTTTTACGTCCCACTCATTATTTTGGAGCCCATGTTGTTGACTTACCTGTATGTTGTTAAATCTCTCATTTTAATCTTTAAAAAATACATTTTCATCAATTTCATGTCATGAAGTTCAGAATTTTAGGATGGACAGTGTGAAATTTTTGTCTGTCCTAGCAAGCAAAGTTCCGTCCTGGGACGGAGGGACAGGTTCTGGAGACAGCCCTGGTGCCAGAAGACCTAAGGCTAAATTTGATAATGAGTAAATGAAGTGTCGCAAACGTACATATTGCTTAAAGTCAGTATCCTCCACATCGAAGTTGGACGTGTCCGTCGGGCTGGAGACGTCGGGAATGTAGGGGGGGTCCATGTCCCAGATGTTGGTCCAGTCGATGCCCTCGAAGAAGGGGTGTCCCTGGAAGTCCTGGATGCCGTTCTGGCCTAATCTCTCTGCTTGGTCACATATTAATCTGGATGGAGAGACACACTCTTAGTACCTTTAACAAGAAAGTTATGTTTTTTTGTAAAGTTTGAATGTTAGTATGTATGTGTATGGCTTAGCAACATAACTCAAAAAGATACGCATGGACTGTCATGAAATTTGGTATATGGTTAGGTCCTGAATAGTTAACTGTAACGAAATGAATTTGGAGTTTGACTAGGAACTACAGTTTTGATATCTTGTATTTCAAAATATATCAAGAATATGTTTTTAGAACGTTCACTGTACTCATATGCAAGCACAACCTAATGCATTTAGCCTCTGTAGTGCATGAGTATGCAAAAAAGTCCATTGTCATTGTCATTATGCAACAAATCCTCACATTGGCCCTCTGACTGCTGTTGCAATATAGTGGTGGCCAGCAGATGGCGCTTTTTTATAAAGTTGTACCTGGGAACAATTTTTGACAAATAAGATACACAAACAGGCTTATGCCTACCTTCTTATGATGTCTTTGGCTTCTTCAGAAACGTCTGTAATGTCATCTGGAAAACCAAATCTTTCCTGTAGAAATAAAGAGGTCAGAGGTTATACTTTAACTATATAAGCAATCATTTTAGTGGCCTATGGGGTCTTGAGGGCAGAGGTCTTCTTCTTCATCAATATCAGCAATCATTGGCTTATGGGGCCTTGAAGATGATGGCACAGGTCAGTGCCCAAAGTGGTCAGGAAGGTTGAATAAATGACTGAACACACAGAGCATTGTATTTTTTTTAACAATAAACTCTTTATTTTTGGTCTTTCATATTTTCTTCTTTGACTTTGGAAGAATGTGCTCGGGGCTCAAAATCATTTTCAACTCACTTGTTACACATGACAAAAAATTACTTGTAAAAATTGCTTACAAACCTTACAGTATGATTGCAAACTTTGAGGGGGGATTTATGCACGCGAGGGTGTCATCCATATAGTCAGGTCAGTGTAGCCTAAGTCAGAGCCATTTTACATAAATGTACAGTATACATGTAAGTGTGGATGGTAACATATGAGACCAATAAATATTCCAAACAGTACGACACACTGATACAACTTCCTTACAAAATTCACTTAACTCTTCATGTATTAAAAGTTTCCAAAAGGAAGAGTGCCACTAATGTTTTCCCTGAGCAAACACATTTGTGACCCTTTTTTGAGCTGGGTGAAATTGTCAGCTTGTTCCGACTTCTTTCGTTCAACACCAACAAACACACACAGAGGACCGAGTCATGTTCACAGCTGTTTAAAGAGGACAGCTAGTTGAGGAATCCAGGGGAGCGTCATCAGAGAGACATCATAAATATTTGAGCCTGCTCCCAGTACTGGGGGTCACACATACCACACATTACCGGCTCAGTGTCGGGAGCCAGGCTTGTTTTCTTTGGTCACACAGACACTGCTGGCAGTCTACTGGGTCATTTACTGTAAAACCTTCCTCGTAAAACACTGGACCATCGTAAGACCAAGGCACAATTCTTTTCTGGTCGGCTACTGTATCATCACAAATGAGTACAGAAGAGTATAATACAGCACAATACTGGTATCAAACTGTTATTAAACGGCCGACTTTGGTCCCATAGACACTGCTGTCAGTCAACTGGGTCATTACTGTAAAATCTTCCTCGTAAAATACCGGTCGTAAACCATGGCAAGATTTTTTTTTTCTGGAAATTGTAGCTACTGTTAAAGATAATCTGTTTCTGTTATCAAATGGCCATCGTAGCCTAGATAAGAAATCCGAAGTTATAATCCTAAAAATTGGACTCAACAATAGTGAACTCCATGAGGGCTGTGACCAGTATGTGCCTGTAAGATTCCTGCCTATAAATGGCCTGTATGACGTCCATACAGCTCATAGATCTGATGAATGACATGGCTATGACTGTAAGCTGGAATTCCCATTGGCACAGCATGATTTGTGTGGAACACATTCAACTTTTAACTGCCAAAACTGTATGAATGGGTGTGCTGCCATAGCATTTATGTTATTTTACAAGTTCCAAAATCAATATGTCCATTCACAAAATGCACACACCAAAGTGTCAATCTTGCTCGTCAACCTTGGCAACATCAATACCTCATTTTTCTAGGCAGGCCCTAAACTTTAAAGAACTATTTCTTCTTTTCCATGACTGTTGTCAAAATACATGTGTAAACAAATACGGAGTGATTTCACTATTTTCCTTCAAAATATTTCTGAATTTTGCCTTTAACTGTGACATCAGGACACAGATATGCAGGTCATCTAACAACATTATTTCCTACCTAAGGCCACACATATTTAATTTGTTGGTGCATGGGTTATTTTCAAAGGTAAAATATAGCAAAGGGACATCATAAATGAAATAGGCAGGGAGGAAAACTTGAATATGACCATGTCTACTCCATAAACTTGAGTGCAACAAGGCATACACCTGGCCCTCTGGCTTTGTTTACATGACGTTTTTGAAGTTAGGCATATTTTTTTTATTCTTTGAAAATCCGTGAACCAACAAACTATATTGGCATGGCCTAATTCATTTATTTTGAAACACTAAGATTCTTGCTACGCTCTCAAATCATCTATGCATAAAGACACACACCTACAATGATTCTTATATTATGATACACTTGAAGTCCCAACTTACTTGATGGTTCATGATTTTGCCGTAGGTCTCCACCAGGGACTCGGCGTAAAACGGCGTCTCGCCGAACAGCATCTCGTACATACAGACCCCCAGGGACCACCAGTCGCACTCGGCGCCGTATCTGCCCTTCCCGTCCTCCATAGCCTACGGGAAGACGACAAAATATAGTCCGGATCTAACAAACTGTTCTACTACGATAAACAACCACTATTGGAGGTGATCTAGACTGTTTGTCTGTCAACCCACAGCATAACAGGTAAAAAAACAAAAAAACAAATACAGACTGTAGAAAAATAATGCATTCTTTGGAGCATCAAACACAAGGACAGGGAAGTTGCAGGAGCATATAACAGCGGCCTGTCGTATTTTTGTTTCGTGTTGTGAGGGTCTGTTAGACTTAGTGGTTATGTTGTAATCGTAAGTACTGTTAGTGTTGGATTTTCGTTCAAAATGGATCTTTAAATATCCATACGTCTGTAGGTTCATTGCCGATGACATCCTACCTATCAAGAAAAATGAGGCACTATTGGCTCCACCCTGGAGGTCTTGCCAAAAACGACCCTTTGTGTAGTTAAGTGTGCCTCTCGTGCAGACTAACACGGTAATTTCAATACATCACACAATCTGATTAAGCCGTCCTACCTCGGTGATGATCTTTCAGTGAATGCAGTAGGAAAATAAGTACAAGCTGTTCAATGGGCTAAAAAAATGTCAAGATTTGGTCAAAAACACAACCTATTCTTCAGCAGTACGGAAAACTAAAAAGAAATCCCTGACAGCATTTCACGAAAAACTAATTAGAAAAATGTTCTTCGACATTTTGCTTCACTCTATTTATGATTCCCGTGGTATTCGGAACATTTTTTTTCAAGTACGATTGTTCAACTGGACATCATCAACACTTGGTTGGCTTTCTTACACTAAAACAAGATTGTATTTTGAAGTCTTGAACTGCTTATAATAGAGAAAACAAAATTTGTTGGAAGGATGAAGGCAACATGGTGTTGTGGGGTTGGACAGGGAACACTAAGGTGGTTATAGGTGTTAGTGGGGTATAGGTATGGTGAGTTGGTTATGCAATGTGAGTTTGTGTGAAATGTGCAAACTATCACTCATACACTACTGACACCACAACAAACAAACAATGTGCCACACTATCATAACAATCATTTCTAAATGTCTACACACATAAGACAGACATGTAGGAAAGAAGGGGCCCTACCTGTAGAATCTCTGGAGATATGTAGTCTGGAGTGCCCACAGCTACTGAGGACTGAACCTGAAACAAAATGGCAACATGATATAGAAAAAAGTCAACCTTTATGTATACTTGTACAATGCACATAACATAGCCCCTCCTACCTCTATCAAAACATAAAAATGCAAAATAGAACCACAAAAATGCATTTGACAGACACGCAGCCACTCTCTCATTGGTTATGCTTCTGATTGCCATTCTTCCATTGGTTGGTCTGATAATTGTGATGGACAGTAAGGATCTGTCTATTTACCTATGGGGCCATTTTCATGCTTAATGCTCAGGGCAAACAAACTAATATCCCTGTACATCTAGTGCCCATTAATCTACTCTGTTGAAAAGAAAATACTTAAAACCAATATTTGGGTCCATCTAGCATACTTGATTTCCTAGTAGGGATAAAATGGAGTGTTTGCAGTGTTTATAGTTTACGGCAGTGTTTTTAGAACAAGCGTCTTCTCAGTGGTTTTTGATTATTCTCCACGGAGAGGTTACCGCAAAAAACACAAACAACAAACGCCGCAAAAGAACACGAACATTAAACCACCACCATAAAAGATTACAACATTTTACAGTATTCTGCAAAACAGTGCTGAGAGAGAAGACAAAGGCACACATTTGACTTCCCATGACAGTCCAACACATACAATACAATCCTTGGAAAATGAACTGGGGCAAGAAATCAAACAGTAAGCAGTAAGACAACACCTAAGGAACAACAGTTTGTTGACTGGAGACTTACCGTGCCATCTTCCCCCAGTTTCAGACAGGACCCAAAGTCTGCTAACCGTATGTGTCCATTGACATCCAACAGCACATTGTCTGGCTTGATATCCCTGTATTGGAAAAATAGGACAACATAAATCGATTATTATCGTACTGTCACACATGGAGGGATTTTCACTGAGGGTATCAGCCATAAAATGAACATCGCCTGTAACTGCTGATACTTCATAAATAACGATTTGCAATAGATTCTGTCTAATATACAAAATATGATAACCAAAAAAGAATTTTGACTGTCAAATTTTTCAAAATCTGTCTCTGTGCAACACACAGTACATTTTTTGTACTATATTCTGGGAGTTTCAAAATCCCCAGTAGAAATAGTTAAACATATGCAAGTGAACACCTCTACATAAAGACCATTTAGTCAATGTAACCACTCTTTGGTAGTCCTTGGACAATTTTCCTATTGACACAAGAATTAAAGAATCTATAGTGACCACCACTCCACAGATATGTCCAGATTACAAATTTTTTTAACAAATTTTGAAATCTTGACCCTATGAAATGCTATTTTCTGCATTTTGAGGAGAAAATTTTGCTTGTAGACTCAGCTTGGTTCAATGGCATCTGTTAATATCTTAACATGCTGATTCTTGTCCGTCATAGAGAACGGAATGGGCAAAATTTTGTCCGTCTCCAGCAGCAAAATTCCGTCAAAGGATGGAAGGAGCGATGCTGGCTAGAACTCTGCTACAGGGCAGCATACATAATGGCCTTGCATGGCCACTGTCCACTGACATTTTCCTGACTAATCTGCCCACTTGACTCAGGCCTACCAAGGTTTGCCACAGAACAATCCCCCTCCTGTTAACCGCTTCACTTGTCTTACACCTGTGGATCACCCACCTGTTGACAAAACATGCAAGTTTTGACAGGCAGCTGTCAAAGATAAACAGCCAGAGTCACATCCCACTTCCAAACAGTGTTTACTACCGCTAGAGAAGCAATCCTTGTGTTTTTAGCTCTTTCACAACTCAACTGACAGCTACTTGACTTCTAGTCTTCAGGCTCATGGATGTATTAACACCATGGGGTGTGTTCCCTGTCACTCTTAGTGTGACTCTGCATGTTTACACCAGAAGATTAATTAAACCCCCAAAACAATTTGTATGCGTTTCAAAGACTTAACATTCAATGGGTTGTTATTCACTGTGCCTCTCCTTCTACCACCCTTTACCCCCACCCCCAAATACGAAGTCAGGTACTGTAAATGCATTTAAATTTGTAAGGATTTACTTTCGCGATAGCGGGCAAAATGGAGTGTTCGTGGTTTGTTTTAAGTTCCCGAAACACCCTAACCGCTATGCCAACATGACGCCACTGTTGACCATTGTGAACTACTTACTGTAAATGCATTTAAGTTCGCGGGAAAAGGACTGTTCGTGGTTGTTTTAAGTTTGCGGTAGCACCATGCACTGCCATGGCAAAATGTTCGCGGTGGTTTCAAGTTCGCGGTAAGTTTGCAACGCAAAAACCACAAACATAAAACCACCGCGAAAATTTCTACATTTACAGTACACGAAATGCTGACATATCCTAACAGTTCTACATCATGATATACCAGGAGCCTACCTGTGCACATAGCCTAGTCTGTGGATGGAGTCTACAGCCAGGATCATCTCTGCTACATAGAAACGAGCCATGTCCTCTGGGAGTCTGTCCTCAAACTTGCTCAACAAGGTCAGGAGGTCCCCTCCACTGTAGTAGTCCATGACCAGATACTAGTATGACAAGATAATAATAATTTTATTTCAAGTTCATGCCCAAAGGCTAATTACAAACAAAACAAAGTGATGGTATACATAGTCGTATACTTAACAAATAAGGAAAATGAGATTTATACATAAATTAAAAGGGGAAAAAACATCTACATGTATTCTAAATCTACGTCTATTTAAGCTATTTGATGGGTTCGACTTATTTTCTGCATGCAGGGGTAGATAAATTGTCCAACATTAGATAGATGGATAGGTAGGTAGAGGGGTTAGACGAGCAAGAAGTCTGTGGGATACAGTAAAATACAGACACCGGTGTTATTGTCCAAGTATAACATAAACAGATTCCAATACACTTACCAAATAATCGTCATCTTGGAAGGCATAATGCAGCTTGGTTATCCATCTCTTGTCACCTTTCACCAGGACATCTCTCTCCTCCATAAAACAAGCCGTCTACAACAACAACAAAGAATTATTGTTACATTTTCTTTATCGTCTGTGAGCTTGGAAGCTCCAAGAAACTTGCCTGTTTGGATGGAGAATTCAATCCCATCCTTCCAATCTGATCTTCATGACACAGAATAGATAGGGGAGGGACTATCAAAGGTCCTTTCCCATGCAGTACATGGTTAAGCCATGCCAACGCCTTAAACACACCTACATTTTAAACCTCAAATCATGCCATCGCCTCGAACACACCTACATTTTAAACCTCAAATCTTTACTACCACTACTGCAAGCTGGATTTGTCAGGTTTGTTTTTGGTTTTAAAAAGCACGTCAACTCCAGAGCTACAGTGAAAAGAATAACATGACACCAGGATTTCAAACCTGTCCTAATTGGCAAGTCCACCAGGCTAGTGGTCATCCAAAGGTCAACTACAGGTCAAAGCATGGCAAAGGTCACAATCTGTTGCCAGATTTCAGAGGGCCTCATGTCTGTATCACTCTGAGTGGGCACTCTGAAAGAGTACCTTCAGAGGTAAATAACATAGAAGGGGTTTTACAACTACACCAACTCACCTCAGCCCTTTTCAACATCTCCCATTTGTTAAGTATCTTCATGGCATACACCTGGTCTGTAGTTCTGGACCGTACCACTGCAACCTGTAGGGGAGACAGCGGGTCAGATGTCTTCCATACAAGTATTTGGAAGGAATCAACATATTTCAGCACTAGACCAAAGTCACACATTTTTATTATATACTTCTAATATACAATACATTCCTGACATCTAATTGTCCGAAACAATAACAAAGCTGTGACTTTCAAAGCTATGACTTTGACTTTGACTTAATCTAGATTCTAGACAATACAATACATGTAGGTCAAAGGCAGCTATTGTTGGTGTTATGACCTACACATTAACGCATACATGTACATAACATTAAACTAGAAAATTTCAGATTCAAGTTCTGAATATGGGCAGTAAGGTTAGTGATTTAGGTTATGCTGACATTTTGCCTATTTGATATTATGCAACAAAAAATTGGGTCTGCACACCTAAATTTCAGGTTAGGTGCACTAGGCCAAAAATTAATTTCATACCCTCACAATAACTCATAATGTCCAACTGATAAAAGAGAGTTGATAAATAAATGATTGCTGAATCATTGTACATTTACTTACAAGTTAGCAAAAAATGGTAAAATCAACCATGTCGTTTCCACTACTTACCTCGCCAAATGCCCCACGGCCAATAACCTTAAGGGTTTCAAAATCACTTCTGTGGAGCCGTAGCTGTTTTACTCTTGAAGCCACAGGTTTTGCTGTAACACAACAGAAGAAAATACATGTAAGTACAAGTCTCAACTATTATAGAATAATAAGACTAAGAATTTCGTTAACGAACATGGGCAAATGGGTAGTATCAATACGTAAGCAGAAACCAGACAAGGCCCCAAAGATATTTTCCAGGACACAGAAAAGAAACCGCATCATCTTGTTAAGCCATTATCAAGGCTTATTTTTTGTGCAATATGAAATGTCCCCATTACTGGCAATACAAAACGTTTGTATGTATGTTATCAACCTGGCCTTTTTTCCATAAATATGAAATGGTCTGATGCAAAATATATGCTCTGTTTTTGGTCAGCAAATACACAGTGTAGATGCAAACAAGAAACACACAATTAATATACATGTATAATTTTTTTTTTATGTTACAATTATGTGTGTGTTATACAAAAAAAATATGAAAGGAATGGGTGCTACATGTAAGGAATGCAGATATCAGATCAATAATACAGGATGGGCCCTTCCCAACTTCCATATCCATGTATCTGTATCATACTGATAATAGTGATTATACATGTACACAGATATGTTTCCTTCCTGTTATACCAAGTTAGTGTATCATCCCCGCCGCACCAAATATATGCATGAGGCTGGGGGCAACATGAGTAATTCGCAGGGTGGGGCCCTATCCGCTCATGCATAGTAGTAATCTGTGCCAGCGACTGATTTCAGCTTTACATGGGAGAAAACAACAGTATCCCTAGACAACAGTACAATATAGAATATTTGATATCTAAGTTACTAGCCAATTTTGCCTGATTACACCATTCTGTATAAACTGTCAAAATCTTTTTCAACATTTTTTTAACGTTTTTAAGCAGAATGAAAAATCTCCAGATGTCTGTAAAATACTTCAAAGGTATCAATTTGAGATGGAGAAGATCACAGTAAAAAAATGTATATTAATAACAGGAATACATCACTTAGGATTAAAGAAAATGATAATATCATATGATCAAAGAGAGCAATATATAGTAATATACATATACATAAGCAATTGAAAATACATATACATGATCAGTGGAATATTAAAAGCCTAAATAACAATGCAGCTGCGAAATCCCTTTCTATAGATAAATCAAACATGGATAATATATATTTTTACTTCTTATCTATTTACTTCTCAGCCAGGAAATTAAACCACAGAATTCATTAAAATTAGCTCAGATAATATGAATTCCAACAATGTCGAACAAAACAGCAACATTTCTAGTACAGCCTAATACTATAGTTTACTGTTAGCATAAACAACCAAGCAGACAAAAACATTTTGGTAAGGTTATCACCTAATAATGGCAAAGGTGTCCCTGTATTGTCTGAGTTCTCCAAAAATGATATTTCCAAGCCAATATAATACAACTTACAAATATTAAATACCATGATTTTCCAACCCAAAAAATTGATTTCAGTATTTTTGTACATTTGGAAGAAAAAAAAAACTACTGATTTCACACAAACAATTGTGTGCAGTGAGTGTCAGTCAATTTAAAAAAGCCACACCATTTTGCTGTTTCTCAAATATTTTAGATTAATTTAAATTCAAAAGTAAGAGAGAAATAATGAGATAAATAGGGCTGAGTAGAAAACCTGGCTGTATATTCACTCTAGCACTTTCCAGTGTGTGTTCGTGCTGATACATCAACTCAGCACTATTTATGAACTCTACGACCCGACAAATTAAATAAATGTGGACTAAGGGGAGACGTAAAATCTACTTTAACACAGAAATCAACTCTCCCCACTTTTATAAACTCCCTAAAGTGAATTATAGGAAAGCTTGATCCGTCCAATCTTCCGCTGTTATACAAACTTAGAGAAAGAACTTGGCCACCTGCACCACATCACTTTACTGGGGCTGACTGGACTGGCATGCTGACAAAGTCAGGGGAAAGCCAGCTCATCCTTTTAACAGTTGTGACACGTTCTTTTGCAAATGTACATTACATAACCTGGAAGGCAAATAATCCTAGAGCCTGTCAATTTTCTGTATGCAAAATTTACATGCACTTAGTGACTGCAACGTTTAGGTATTATGTGCCTTATAGCTTGATATGAATGCTACATCCTAATGATAATGAATTTCCCCGTACCTAACTCAACCCTTTTACCGGATATAAGGTTATGGCCAGGAATGCAGGCAGGATAACCTTGCGAGGTTACATTGAGCAATCAATTACAAGGTTGGGAGATTATAAAGTGGCCAAACGGCGAGGGCTTACTTTGGTTGAAATCTGTCAAACTGTTCAGATTCAGCAAGATTGTCCCTTTATAAATGTTAGTTTAAAAGTAGGATTCCTGTGCGATATCTATACAACACATTTTGTTTCAAAATGCAAAACAAACTGTCATAAATTCCCTTACAAATAACTATACATTTGTGTTACCATAATTCTGATGGATGGATGGATAGATGGATGGATTGATGGATGGATAGATGATGGATGGGTAATTCTATCTGTCTTTGTTATTATGAACACAGAAATTATGTAATTCTACTACTGATGGTTTTATCTGCTGCGTTACTGATACTTCTCTCCTAAAATGCACAGCATACCAATCATAAAGGATTTGTAAACTGTTTTATGCTATAGTTACTGTCTAACATTTGCTAGACATTGGCAAGGAGTGCCGATCTAAAATAGCCATGTATGCATTAGTGCAATAATACAATTACCCTCCAGTAGACGTAACTGTTTTGTGCGTTACATTGGGAAAACATCATATTTTGAGTCAGAATGTGCACAAAAACATACTAAGAAAAAACAATATCCTTGTATAACACTATCATACCTACATTGCATTAAAAATATGAACATTTTACAAATAATGTTCAACTCATTTAACATACAAATTCATATGATTATTTCTGCCACTTTGTAGTATCTCTGACTTGTTTCTGATATTCAAAAAATATACAAAGCATGATGACTTGCAACAAATCATGTCAAAGAAATATCACAGTGACTTCAATGTCAAGTAAAAGTCATTGTTGCAGCTGTGGTCAGCATTAGTATGCAGTGTTTTCACCACCCCTAATGCCTGTCTCAATTATATACACATGTCCACTTTCACCCTATGGGGCCCCACACAAATTGACAGCTATTATAAATGGCCATAGCCACTGATTATCACCACAAATCATCTCATCCAAATCTCACAATACAAACAGGGAACAAACCATTTCACTATGATTAGGGATGCTTTTTTCAGCTTGAGAAACGTTTCCTTTTTTTCTTTTTCTTTAAGCTCTCTTTTAGTTTTAATTTTCTTATCAACAATTTCACAGTGGCAGGGGTGGATTCGCATAATCAAAAAGTTGCCACGATGAAAATTTAGTGGTCGACTAGTGATAAAATCGCTGGGAAGCATTCTGCATTTTCACTAAAATGTTGCCTCTAGTTGTTTTTTTTCTAGTGATTTTTCCTTTCTTTCTGCTTCGGAAACATCCTGCATTTTCTTCGAAAATGTGGCCTTTCTAGTTTTATCAACAATTTCACAGGCTAAACACAAAAATGGTAATCGCATAAATGTAAATGTTTATAATTATAAAAAATACAGAAAATGAAACTAGAAAGGCAACATTTTCAAGAAAATGCAGGATGATTCCCTTCCAGTAATTTGTCTTTTGTTAAGCTGTTTACACATGATACTATACCATTAGGCACACCAACAAAAACAATATGTTTTCCTGATCATGGAGCATAATAACCAAAGATTTTAATGTCACATACATAAACAAACTATAGAGTGAACATGTGTTCTGGAAATTAAATCCCCATGAACTTATTACAGTGTCCAAAAAACAAATATTGCAGTAAATATACCAAATATATGATGTTGTGCCGCTATGTGGTTGTTACACCATTGTCTCTTTGTGTAAAACAGTGCATGTGGTTAGGAATGCAGATGGTAATAGACTGGGATAGAAGCACCATGCACACACCTGCCTACACTTAACTACTGACATGACCTGCATGGCAATGAGCTTGGGGGAAACACAGGAATGATCAGAACACTGCTTAGAAATGCCAGCATTTCTGTTTTCTGACTTCCTGATAAGGTACTTGCACCTTGTGACATGATACCCTTACCTACACGTACATGTACAAGTATAGAGAACATGTAAGGATTTCCCAATAATGATAATTAAAACAACCTGCAAAAAGACAACCCATTACTATTTAAGTGAAAAGCAGGTAAAATAAACTTGTAATGAATGGCAACTAGCGCTATAAATTCTATAATACAATTTTGAAAAATGTGAAGCTGCCTTTCCCAATTGGACACCTTAAATACTGTACAATATGTGTATCCCACCCTGTGTATACATATTATGTATGTGTATCCCACCCTAATTTCAGGACACCCTTATACAAAATGGTCCACAGCATGCGGACAATTTAGTAGCCTACAATTTGTCAAAACTGATTGACAGATGAGGGCCTGCAGCAAGGGCACATCTGCCTGTGTTGTCTGTCAAATTGAACTTGATGTTGGACAATATTTCTACCATCCATCCAAAGATTTTTCTCTAACATTTTGTGATGAAATCAGTAGTGAAGATAGGCTTAGAAGTTAGCATTGACAAAAACTGATAAAAAACAACACATTTGTGGCATCAGAGTAAGTAACAAGAATAGCCAATTCTGTAAAGTGCATAGTGTTTTGCATCAATGAGGAAAGGTTGAAGGACCATAGACTGGCGATAAAAGGGCATATTAGAAATAGGTCAAACATCTGGATATTAGCAGGTCATGCTATTAAAGTAATGGTTCTTGATGTCTGTAATGGTAATCACCTTCAGGATAATACAGGACAGAACATCAATTTAGGGCAGAAACAACTGGATACAAACCACAGACAATTACAAATGTACATAGTGGAAGATATATATCAAAGTGAATATCATAAAATTAATTGGAAAATATCGGGTAATAAAATCTCATATCTGGCCCACTCTGTCTAGTGTCCTAAAATCACGATTTGAAAATATTTTATGGGCCAGAATTTGATAAACTACACCTGTAAAGAGTAAAATATTAGATAGAAAGAATTCATACGAGTGACACCATTTGACCCCTAACGTCTGGCCCAGCATTCCCCTCCAACTATGGTGAATACACCTTGACACACTGAGATCCAAGAAGTATCTACACTGCAAATGTATATTCTTGCAAAAACATGTCAATGCCAATATATATCTATACTCATGTCTGTCTTTAGTACGTGTACAGTAAGATTTTTTTTTTCTTCCAAACATTGTGAAGTTTGAAAGGAACATAATAAATAACTTTATAATTTGCATACCATAATCAATGTCTAGTGACCTTTATCATATCAGTTTATGTTCTTTAATGTGTATCTTTGAAATTCTGTGTAACTTTGAATGCCCATCATTACTGCCAACGTGTCATAGCACTTTCTCATTAAATATGCAAATGAGGTCCTTATTGGCAGCATTATAATTATCAATTATAATATCATGTTCAGAATTTATAGAAAATTGAAGATGTTCCTAGTGGTACCATGTTGAATCTTGTATGTTGCTGCATCTAGGGATGATGCTACAAAGAATGCAAGGCATTTGGGGGTATGTCACCCTACTAGGACAGGTTGGTTTTATCATGGGCAAGATGCAGGTAAAAATATATGTACCTGCACAGCTCTTATTTTACCTGCAAGAAGGTGCAGGAGGTACTTCAACTTTCAAGTACTACAATATCTTCTTGGCGGGCTTCAAGTCTGGTGACTTTTCATAATAACATCCATGTTAAATGGCCCTAGCCCCATTACTCTGTAGTATGTAAATGCAGATACAGTTAGCACCTTTGTGTGAAGATGACCCCGACCTCTGACTTCCACATGTCAGAACTGTCCTGAGTCAGTTGAACTGTAGCATGTAGCTGAAAATTGGACTTGCCCTGATTTTCAACTGGCAAACTCCAGATTTGTCAAGGAATGTCACTGTTTCTGTGACACCAGGTTATTCAGGCAGTTAGATTTGAGTAAGTCCATTCTTTTGGTGTAGAAAGTTGCAATCTTTGTCTGATTCATAACACAGATGAACTTTCAAGGTAATTTTTAAAGTGTCAACCCAATTTTTAGGAAACCATTTAGGTACTTTCTCCCCCAGAATTTTTTTCACCACCACTTTTTCTCAATTTGACCAAGAAAGTTCTGTCGTTACAAATAACACTGGGTTATCTACTAGACGTAAACTCTGTGGACGTGCTGGCATCTGTTCCAAGGTATCAAATTGTGCCTTGCTGCTAGGTAGAGTCAAACTTGTCTAAACAGAACCGACAAAAAGAAGTCCATCCGAGTCTTCTGCTTCCCAATCCATTGCCAAAGGCTTTTGAAAGCGTTAACTTTTATAACCTATTCCAAGAAGGAAATGTTGTTGGTAACGTTTGTATGTGGATAAACAGCATAACGCAAGAAGCTATGAATAGTGACGACTTTGTGTACTTTCACTTTTACTATATACATACTGTAACAGAAACGTTTCTCACTTTAAACAAAGAAGGACATGTGAAACTACAAGTTCTATACCTTTGCTAACTTCCAAGTTCAAAGACTCTCCCTTTCTGGGAGTTGAAGGGCTTCTCAGTGCTGGTGACTTTTACGCCCCCACCTGTCTCCACATCTGGGTCAACACTTCCCAGCACTGCTGCAAGGAATGTGTTAGGACTAGGGGTGGGTACCCGTACAGAAAATACAGGTACAGAGGACCTTAACCTGGACCTGATTGTCTGTGAAAACATGGGTCCTCAACTAAGGGTGGTAGTGACCGTGATGGACATGCCGTTGTCTTTGACAATTGTCTATGGGGACTAAAAACTTCGGGGCAGACAAATGAAAGATTGACTGTGGACATTTGGTAGAAATTACTATAAACTTGATTCTACTTCACTCTTATTGGACGGGTAAGGACGTGGTAATGCCAGCCGATATAATCGGTCCATGTTTCAATTGGTCCAAAAATCACGTCCGCTGATTTTTATCAGTTTTTTTTTTAACGGTCCGACAATAAAAAACGATCTTGTACCTGTGCATCCATCCCTATTTGGACCAATTCCAACCACAGGTATCGGTTCTCTCTACATAGGCCTCATTCATACCCAGATTCGCCGAATCAACTTCATACCCAGATTCGCCTAGGCACTGGACTGATTCCGAATTTGATCCACCGTTCAGGAATATCCCCCGGTGGAGCTGGATTTGGACCATTCATATCATGATTCTCCAACTCCAGGGCTCGAAATAGTGGGTGCATGTGCACCCAGGTGCACCCAAAATTGGAGCTGTGCACGCATTTTTTTCTGTGGGTGCACCATTTTCTTGGGTTTATGTAGGTAAAGATATCAAAGTACTAGTATACAACATATTCTTGACATCTAAGTTAGAAACATGATAGAAATGTCTGTCATGGTACTCGTTTAAGAATTTGATAGCTTGTAACTAAGTTTTATTATTAGGTTATTACTCAAATTTAAGTGGTGCACCCAAAATTTTTGTAGTGCACCCAATTTTTTAAGTTGGGTGCACCAGTGCACCTAATCCCAAAAATGAATTTCGAGCCCTGAACTCGGATCAACATCTTGACTTTGTGAATCCCAATTGGTGAATTCCGATTTCCAAATCCTGGTGTGAACTGGGCCATACATGGTGTAAAGACAGTCAATTGTTCAGTTTTCCCTGCAAACAAATTGTAACCTCAACCAGCAATTTTGAAGGTCAACAAAATCAAAGGCTCGGTGTTCAAACTACTGTGTAAAGAATGTCCTTTCATCAATTCAATTCTACATCTGACTCAAGCTAGCATCACAACTTTGCAAAGAAAGATTGTTGGATGTTGTTGTTATCTGAAGACATCGTGATGTGAGAGTTGGAAGACACTTTTGGGTCAGCAGAAAGCAAATCAATTTTACAGCCTTAAGTGTTGACAGAACCATCATTATCTTCAGGAGCTTTCATCATTTGGATGCCATCCATCACTTTGTAGAGATAGCAGGACCTCATCAGTGACAGCATGGCAAGTGGCAAATTACTTACAGTAAACAGGACAATTTCTGCAGTTTGATGTTTTCGGTATTTCGTAGTAACTTTTCACCATGAACCTGAAACTATCAGGAAAATTTCTCTTCTCTTCCTGCCCACCTACACTCTTGTTTCGACCGCAAACTTAAAACCAACGCAAAAAGTCCATTTTCCCAGTTTGACAAGAGATACACCTTTGTCAGTATCGCTAAGTCATATGCCTAGTCATCCTTCTCCTGTAAAAGGTAAAGCAGTCATCTTTATTTGGGGTTTTCTAAACTTGTTTTTACACTAATATATGATGAAATAGACTTAATACAAGAGTTTACAAGCATACTTGTTCTGTTTTTTTGCCAAGCACATTGGGTCGTCCCTCTTCTTTTCGATGAGTGTGATGGGTTCTTTTACGTGCAAAGTTTGACACTTGAGGCTAACACCTGAAGATCCCTCAAACATGGGGCTCCTCAGAAACTGAAAAATGCCACTCTTTTCCATTTGCGTCTACTATATGTTCATATGTATGTAATATGTATCATGCGTATCTATATATATCAGCACTGTTGACATCAAAGGATTTTGGGCACTCCTGGTAAGAACATGGTGTAAACTGCTGCGAAAATACCTGTCTGACTGAAAACACTGACCACAAGACCATTCTCTGTTTCTTTTACAAAATATTACCACAATTTCCTGTTAATATCGGTAAGCACGGTGACTGGTCATGTGGCCAAGCAGTCGGCAGTCTGACATTTTTTTGGGCACTAACTGACCCCTTACCATGGACTATGCTGGCAAGAACAGTGAAGTTGATGAGAAGTGTACACATTGTCGTTGTGCCAGACATGACCAACATATCAAACCATACTAGTATGTATCCCTTTATGTAAACTGGTGGGCAGGCCACTGGCATTGACTTGACCCTGTGACCATGAAGTCACCTGCTGATGTTTTTGGCCCCATGAGGTCCTTAGACTTGAACCTGGTCCAATTCTAAAAGTATACTACCACTTCCTTTAGTCTGGGGGTACTGTAAATAGTGAAACGTTCACGGTGGTTTTACTTCTGCCGTGACCTCTCAACTGCGAATTTGATACTACAAACACAACGTAATACTACTGCACGACAGAATTATTGTAACTACAAATGCTAAGTGTTACAAAAACGGCCTTTCCTCTCTTCGCATGGAATAAAACCACCGCGAAAGTAAACGACTTTACGGTATCTTCTGTCTAAGTCCCGAGCAGGGACACAGTACAAATGTCAGCAGAAGAACTGAATGCTTTTGTGTAGCAATATGCGACAGATAAAGTATAGCGAGTATGATCCGTACAGTAGATATAGGTGTTACATCTTTACATGTTGTATATGACAGCAATAGCCTGAACATCCTGTCTTCTTCCGCCATTTCAACTTCCGCCCCGTCTCGGTTAACAAATATAATCACTCAGCTACATATGTTATGCCCTAGTTCCCCTAACATCAACTTCTAATGACCATTGATGACAGAGTTTACTATAATATATGAGCCACAACCCATTCTCAAATAATCCCAGGTCCAGTCTTGTCATTGCTGTCTATCATGGGGCTGTAAATAACTATCATACTGGTGGGACAAGAATGCACAACTCCTACATACACAAATCACAAAAATAAGGTGACGTATATATTTTCTCAGAAACAGCAGACGACTGTAGCAGCTCAAAATGCTCACAAAAATCTCACCTAGCCTACAAATTATGATAGAAGAGTAGTTTCACTATGTATATACTGTGGAAGGACAGAGAAAAATCAGACAACTTTTAGAAGAATGGGTTGATCTGTGTGCAACCCAAGCTCTGTTTTATCGGTAGGGTGTGTTCAACCTAGTAATTACCGGATACCTATGCAGCTCCAGCGTCAAGTCTCTCGGACGGTGCCCCAGGGAGTAGGGGGTCAGACTACAGCAGGGCAAGCTAACCCCCGGGGGAAAGAGCATAGCAAGTCACAGATTTGACCCACAAATAAAGCAAAACACTTACCCCATTCTACGAACTCTGAGACGCTCTTTTCTCTGCGTAGAGTTGAGCCGCAACACTCGTCATACAGGACCAGCAGTATATCCAGCAAGGATTCGATGGAAAGTGACTCTCCCTCTTTGGGTCCGTTACTGAACAAGTCCTCCAGCCGGCGAAGGCGTTCCTCAGCGGCTTGATCAAGCGCCATGGCGGGAACGGTGTTGTTCTTCGAGATTTTCACAGCAAAGTTTGTAAGACTAGATGTCCGGCATCGCCTGTTGTTGACCGCGGTAGTTCCCTCTCCCCGACACAGAAATATTGATAACAGACCCCCGGAGTGACTCCCTACCTAGCATCGGCGTCGTGTTTTTCGGGGTGGTTTACCTCAGAAAATGGCGTTTGGATCGACAGCATAGGAGCGACAGGTCTTCTTGCACAGATTACTCGGTTCCAAACTCCAGGAATCGGCGAAATGAGGAGATATTCCGTGTCTTTTCCGGGCCTTCCTTTCAGAGGGCCGATGCTAGAGGAAAGATGGCCGACCGAATTCTTCACAGGGCCACAAGGCATGATGGGACGGCCATTCTAAACATGACGTCATCCTATATTAATAAATTAATCTCATTAGTGGAAACCAGTTCTGCGCCTTTGGCGGCACAATTTCCGGCGGATTTTATTTTCTCCGCTCTTTTGATGAGTAGAATGTTATATTAAGGTTTGTAATATATAAAGGCAAATGGAACTGAAGTCTTCATTTAGTGAAGTCTTCATTCACTCAGATAAAACAATTGCTAGTGTCCCACGCACTGTAAAATTACTAACCTCCAGGGCCAACATTCATAAGGGAATGACAATAAATATTCTCATCTACAACGAATTTATGTGCACGGGTTTCAATGAATAGATGAATACACATCTAATACATTTAACATGTAATTCATTTACGGGATCAACGTTGGAATCGGATTACATAAAAATGACAGTAAACCGAACATACAGTAGTTCACGTTATACGATATTATATAACGCTCCGGTATCAAAGCGTGTGTACAGGGGGGCAATTCTTTTCCTGGTTGTGTGTGTGTGTGTGTGTGTGAATTATTGGATTTTTCAATTGGAATTAACATGATCCATGCTGTAAAATTATGGCTTGAAAGACAACGAAACACACGAAACCTGTAAACGATGCAAAATTCACTTATCTCCATAAAGGAGGCTATGCTTTCGCTGGCGTGTGGGTGTGTGTGGGTGTTGGGCGTGGAGGTAGAGGCGGTGATACCATTGATGGGTTGTTTGATACAATGTACTAGTATTCAGCATGTCTAGCTCTTGGCCGACAGACCAAATAATCATAGTTTTCAACCCGCCTGGCGACGTGTCTTGGTAGTGCAGCAAAAACAAGTGCAGCAAAGCTTTTCACAATAAGACAAAGCTTGTACTCACTTTCCTCTGGGACGACGCTCTCGCCACGCTCTCTCTGCAACCTGAAATTTCACAGATTGCTTAGCGAATTGCATGGAAACTATAAAAAACATTGTTATGCGTTGTGTGCTGCGTTGTCATTTCAGTCACACTTTTACATACCAAGTATGAAATCGACGGTTTGATACATACATCCGTTTTAGGTCGCAGTGAGAGCGCAGCGCGATCGCCCTCTAGTAGAAGGGGTCCTTTAACTTACGGTATGGACAGAAACCCTCACGATTGGACACTACAGTAGGACGTCTACGTTGGGTATGGGAGGGTATATGATATAGGAGAATTCTAGATCTTGTACACAATCAGTATGTACTTACTTTGCTTACGTTTCGGTGATCTTATGTGTCTCTCAGGCACCTTCCTCAGAGCTTCTGACTGGACTTCTGCTTCTCGCCGCTATATGTAACCGATGTAGGTGGCGCTTTTGCGACGAGAACACAATCCCAAACGTGGCTAAGCTTGTATCCCCCCGGCGAGCTCGTCCCGGTTCATCACTGGGGTTGATCTTCTTGCTTATTGAGAAAGTGGTAATGGGCACGAGTCTTATAAGCTTTCACTGATGTTTCTAACCACGCTGTCCGGTAGGTCATTCTAGGTACTGTTGCGTGTATGAATGTCCTGCCAGTTGAGTTTGTTCATATATTGACACAGATTGAGTTCCAGAGTTCCAGCCTGCAGTTGGATCAGCAGATCCGGAGACTAGATCATCACTGCACACCAGTCATTTAAGTTCAGCCCGTCACAATAGTGTCCTTTCATTTCTGACCACTTGATGTAATTCTATCTTTTGCTCTCATAAATGCTTTGAGGCCTGAAAGTCACAGCTCATTGGTTCAATGTTTAGCTGTTACAAAATTGCCAGACTTGCCAGACTTGTTATAAGTGGAAAATGAAATATTAATGTTAATGATATCACTTGTGCCCACCTCCCCCTTTGGACAGCCCACCGCTGATTTTTTGTGTGAACTTCCACTCATATATACACAAACATGTATACGACTGCTGCGCACAGTGAAATTCAATTAGTTAAAGACTGCGAGTGTGAGTAAAGCTATATTGATACTACCGATCATCTGACACAATGCTATGAAATAAAACATATCGATTATATTCAGTTCATGCTTTTGCTTAAGCATTCGTTTGCAAAGTAGTCTCTAGTTACTAAACCCAGACTCCATAACAGGCATTTGGCAGGAAAGTCGTAGAGACAAGGAACATTGAGGACCGATATTACGATGGCCCAGAAGTACAACGTTCTATTTTCAGCACTTTTGTATGCCTATGAACTGTCTTGACCTTTGACATGGGGACGGTGCGCTGCAATGTGCACTACACATCTAAAATACTAATACGCACAGAAAATGAGAATTCACTCAGAAAATGAAAATGGAATAGAATTTTAAAAAATCAAGTGGTTATTCTGGGCCACCGTACATGTATGAAATCTGAAAACAGCACATCACCCGCCATAGAACATGCTATGATGGATATTATACTAAGCCCAACAAGGGGCCAAATCACACCAAGTAGGTAGACCAAAATGGGTAAAAAGGTTGTGTTGTATGCTGATAATTGCATCTAGAATTGACACTAGAGGTAGCCTTGACTGAAGTTGCAAAAGTGAATCTTGCTGGAAAGTTATTGTAAGCACCAATATGGAAGCCATGAGTGTAGTTGCCAACGTGGTTAGTGATACGAGTCTACCACACTAGTTTCACTTTTACTATACTTCTTGATTGTGTTGCCATACTTTGTAACTTCAAATTTTGTTACAACGTTTATGGTGTCTATTTTGAAAATTTGTCATCTTTGTCTTTTTACCCATCTTGTTTTTTATTCGCCCTACCTCATTATTTTTGCAGTCTACAGAGGAAGTTAATTTTTTTGTTAACCGTAAAATTTATTTACAGTGGCCTTACAGTAACAATCTAGAAAATACTGGCAACTAATATAAAAACACTCTAAAACGCAAGCGGCTCAAATCAGTATCACATGGATAGTCGCGGAATCATTATATATACGTAAGCAACACAACCAAACAACGACAATTATTGGTTGTTTGATTTTCACTCTAAATCTGAAAAGCAGTGATATATATATATATATATATATTATATATATATATATATATATATATATATATATATATATATATCACTGCTTCAGCAGAGGATGCCTGCTATACAATTTTCGCATCTCGTACTTAAGTTGGTGAAAGCGTTCAGGTCAATAAGAGATTTAGAGTGAAAATCAAACATTTAATATTAATTGTCGTTGTTTGGTTGTGTTGCTTTTTTTCCAAATTTTGAGCTCTGTCTTTATACTTAAAAATGGCTCATTTCTGACATCTAGTCAAATGTGTAATTACTAGGTACAAATGCTTGGTCTGGATCTTCAAGGAAAAGAAAAACAGATTTTGAAAAGATTCTATCTTTCTGGAAAGTTGGTCCTGCCATCAGGAGGGTCAGATAGTCCCATGATGAGTTAATGAGAATATCTGACCCGGCCGGGAGTGGGCATGGACAAAGTACGAGTGTTGCCAATGTAACGTGTTAGTTTAAGGCCCCCTCTCACTTGACGTGCGGCACGCTTGCGGCATTGCTGCGTTCGCACACTGCGTCACTGTTTTGTTATTTTCTTCGATTTTTTATGATTCAGATATTGCGCAATACGTAAAAGTATAACATAAAAGACGACAAAATATACAACAAGTAAGAAAATTCGTTCTTTATCTCTGAAATTCGTTGAGCATCTTCCGAACGCAGCAATGCCGCAAGCGTGCCGCACGTCAAGTGAGAGGGGGCCTTTAGGTATCGTTACTAAATGTTACAGTGGCATGAAATCAGATACTAGTATTTCTACCAGCCAAATGACAGATGTCGTATTTGTGAAATTCTGGGGGGAGGTGTAATAGATTGATTGTTTTTATTTTTGGCAAGTCTATAGATTAGTCTAGCAACGTGTCCTGGTTTCAATTTTGTCCTATATTGTTTCAATTTATTCATTTTGCCAGGATATTCATGTCGCATGTTAATCATTCTGCCCATACTATTAACTAAATGACCATTTCCAACAGAGGGCAATCGCACTGCGCTCTTACTACAACGTAAAACGGATGTGTGTAACCGTATATTACAAACTGGTTATGTCATACAACATGGAAAAATGTGACTTAATAACAACAAAACACACAAAGCATTTATTCTTTTTATAGTTTCTATACAATTCAAAATATATACAAGTCATTGAAAACCGGATTTTCAATGACTTGTATGTATTTTGAATTTTTGAAAAGTTTTCAATTTACTTCAGAAGGTAGTGGTAATAATTTTATGTATGAATGTCCTATGCTTTAGCTGAATTACGGATACACTTTAACATTTTATTACTAATTATGCAAATAACGTCCGCTTAAGGCTTTTTTACATTCGTATAGACGTTCACTTTTAAGTATGAAATTACAACTTATGTAATTTACCACTAACGAATTATGGCATTTCGCATATTGATTATGCAAATGAGGCCCTGGTTCGTATGAGTGGTACCGGTATACGTATATGTAGTTTCTTATGCAGAGAGGTAAGGTTTGCAAATTGTGCTGCTGACAAAAATAGGGAAAAGAGTATTTAGAATGTGCCACATACTTGTACTTCCAAGATCTTTAATTTGGCAATGGAGGTTTTAAAAAGCATTGTTTCCAAAAAAAAAGTATAGTAAAAACTTGCCAGTCAAGAATACCTGTGTGATCTATTGCAAATATGCAAAAGAATGCCAAATCAGCTCGGCGTTATTTTTAATACGTACAGATATTATGTTTGTGTAACTATCGTTTTTGGCGACGCCTAAAGGGCGAGCCAAATGGTATATTATTGCATTATAAAATGATTGAATAGATGGCTAGATGGTGGAGGGTCGTTTTCTATGGTGTGTTAGGGGCTCCCTTCCCTGGATGTGGTGTGTTATGGGTTACCTTCTCTGGAATCTCCCAAGGCCAGTAGGTGTTAGGTGGTGTGACAAGGGGGAGGGACGAACGCCGCGATGTGTTACGTGTTTCCTCCCCTGGAATCTCCCATGGCCAGTAGGTGTTAGGCAACGTGAGGGGGAGGGGCGCACGCCGTGGTGTATTACAGGTTCCCTCCCCCGGTATGCCCCAAGGCCAGTAGGTGTTGGGCAGTGTGACTTGGGTAAGGGACGCACGCCGTCGTGTGTTGGGGGCCCCCTTCCCTGGAATCTCCCATGGCCAGTAGGTATTAGGCAGTGTGACAGGGGGGAGGGACGAACGCCGTGATGTGTTACGGGCTCCCCCGACTGGCATCTCCCATGGCCAGTAGGTGTTAGGCGGTGTGACATTCTGGAGGGGTCCACGCTGTGGTGTGTTAAGGGCTCCCTCCCCTGGCATCTCCCATGGCCAATAGGTGTTAGGTGGTGTGACAAGGGGGAGAGACGCACGCCGTGGTGTGTTAGGGGCTCCCTCCCCTGGAATCTCCCATGGCCAGTAGGTGTTAGGTAGCGTGAGGAAGGAGTTATGAGGTCCCGTCCCGTCTTGAACTCTGGACAGGATTGCATCTGTGGCGTTGACGGGCGTACTTACACCTTGGTCAGCAGGCTGGGATACCAAAGCTGTTCTAAGCTGTCCACGGGCCCTTATGCCCCCGATCTCCGGGGAGTTTCTGTAAAAGAAGTTACACTGGGCTTTGGACTGGTCAGCCGATCCATACGTGACGCCGTTTTCTCGGAAGACCCTTCGATTCTGTCTCCGATTTCTGACGACATGAAGCGAAAACTTTGCAGCATCAGCATAGAAAGGCATGGGTCCGCTGTCATCATCTGGTATCTCGCTGTAGGTATGTTGGCGGGCAGGCTGTGCAGCGGCTTCGTGGTCTGGGACCTCCCTGTATGTGCGCGGGAGAGCAGGCAGGGGGCGCTGTGCAGCGGCAATGTTATCTGGGATCTGACTGTAACTGGACTCGATGGACTGGAGAACAGCCGGCAATGACCTACAGGAAGCCGCATCATCTGTGCCAACCCCACTAGTGCATACAGGAAGGGAAGCTGACCTTACCACACCCGAGATGGGGGCATCTGGGATCTCAGAGTATACGTGTGGGAGGCCAGGCAGGGGCCTCTGAGCAGAGGCTATTCCATTTGGGATCTCGCTGTAAGTATGCTCGATGGAATCCAGTACAGCAGGCAATGACCTACACGAGACTGCGTCATCCGACACAACCTTGATTGGACGTGCAGGGAGGGAAGCTGACCTCAGTAAGCCGGGGAAGGCAACGCCAGGTGGGATTGTCCAGATGTGTGCATCGTCGCTGTCCCTCTCATCCTCAGCGTTGAACCATGTTGAGCAGATCTTCCATACCAACACTACAAGTGCCGACACTACCAGACCGACTACTGCCAAGACGGCAACTGAGATGACAACATGACCTGGTACGGCAAGCACCTCTAGATCTGCCGCATGTGTTGTACTCACCTGCAGCGTGGAGAGGTCCCTCGGTTTGGAAGATGTGTAGTCGTTCTCTGTAGTTTCAGAGTAGGGTGTCAGGCTACTGGAATTACCAATATGCCTTCTGTAAGTGGTTTCTGTTGTGTGGGTCTGAGGTTGGACCGGGGAAACAGTGAAGAACAACTTAGTGTGTTTATTTTTAGTGAGAAGAATGCAGGTGATGTTCTTTGTCTTGTCATGGGTGGGGTTTGTGTGGGTGGTGTGCTGTTGGCTGCTGTCAAACTCTGGGGTGGTGAGTGTGCTCGTGTCTTGTTTACGGACAAAGGACAAGGCAACGTCTTCAGCAGCTGTACTCCCTGTGGCCAAGGAAACCAGTCGGAACATCGAGCTTCCAAAAGGGCCCACTTGCACTGCAATGCCCCCATCGTATTCCCAAACCTGTCTGCACTGCTCAAGCGTATTGGGGACCAGTTTGTCTGCCAGGGAGCCGACAGTAGCCAGGACAACTGCAGGGGCTTGGATAGAGATCGTGCTCAGAGAATGATCCAAAGCGCCGCATGACATGCCTGGGTTGACGCCTGATTTGGAGGTACCAGGCACATTATCCGATGAATCAAACACCCACCCCAACGAGAGTTCATAAGCAGTGTACCTAGCACAGAAGAGGAACTTGGGCACCTTAACAATCATCGATGCTGACCCTCTTCCGAAACTGAAAAACCGATGTAGGCTCCACCTCGTTTCATGTGGCTTTGCATCATGGGCAGACGACAGCATGCCACTGCTGATATGGAGCCTTGACAGCGAAGACTGTCCTCCCAAAACATCTCCATCCAAACTTGACAGATCATTACACATCAGGTCTAGCCAGGTCAGATGTACGGGTTGGAATGACCCCGGTGAAATGGTACCGATTTCATTATATCCCAGGTTCAGGATCTGGACAAATGTCGGTCCAAAGAGCCAGGCAGGGTCTACAACCTGTAACAGGTTGTTCTCTAGATCCAACATACTCAGGCTTCTCAGGTGCACGAAGCTCCCTGGCTCTATCTGAGTGATGTTGTTGTTGGACAAAATCAGCGTCAAAAGATTCTCCAAGCCAGTGAACCAGACCTGCTTGGCATTTGTCAACCTGTTAGAATCTAGGGACAGTTTATCGAGAGAGGGAAACCCAACGAATGTGTTGTTCTCCACATCAGTAATCTTTGCATCTATCAGAGCCAAGGTGTGAAGCACAGAATGCTGGAGCGGTGCGAGCTTCTTTGCCGACAAGACATGGAATGGATACCCTCTTATTGCCACACTATTGGCCCTAGCAAGAAAAGAGAAAGGACCTCCAGAGGCAACACGGACATTCAGGACCTTACACATGACACATGCAGATTTGCCATGCATCAAAGTCGCTGGTCTAGGTGTGAGAGGCACACACTCTCGCCACCCAGCCGTCTTACACTGAGGTACGCTCGGACCATTTGAATCCCCACAGGCAGCTGCCAAGAGAAGCAAGAACAACATGGCCGCGCTCTCCTTCGTACCACCTCTCACATACATTTTGTTTGGATCTAAATCTTTCACTAGAGAAACTATTTGTCACTTACCTGCTGGTTGTATATTCGGTCCACAGATCCGTAAGCATCCGCGACGAGCCGTAGGTCAGCTAAGAACTTTTCCCTAATTAAGGATGGTTTTCGGTACGTAACAAGCTTTGCACCACCGGCTGTTGGTGGCGACTCTACGTACACTGCATTAGATATATCAGACCAATAACTCCTAAGTATTATGTTTATGCATTTTGCGATTGACGTATTAGGGGTTATTATTGTACAAGAATCATTCGGGATATTCAGACTAATCTGATGTAATAGCCTATGATTATTCAAGTGGAAAGGGTCGATGAAGTGCTGAAATAAAACGACTGTTACAGCTAGTATGTTTGTGTTTTTTTTATTTTTATTTCACTAGATTTGGAAGGTTATGCCGTGCCTTTTGCGGGTGCATGTGTTTGTTTGTTTGTTTGCTCTTTTAGGGTAGTCCCTACAGTCAAAAAATAATTTCCAAATCAATCAACATAAACGTAACAATAACCATATAACATAACACTTGATTAATCAAACATAAGGGTAATAACTTAAGTGATTAAGTCAACACAAGTTAAACACTAACAACTCAAAATCATTAATTACAGAAACTCATCAGAACAATTATTATGTGAATAGAACAGAACAAAACATAAATAAACTTCTAAATCGTGCTCATTTGAAAACAAAATACTATGTCATTTCTCAACACTATACAGTGGTTGTTCAGCACCAAGGACAGGTCCCGCACGACAGTTTTAACATTCTTCCTTCTGTATTAGCCTTTTGGCACGAACAGGTTAAGGCAGCAGGTTTAGTTTAAGTTACTTGAGCAACTGCTATTTGGCGTATCGTATCACCCCTCATCGACTTATCTACAACTAAAACGTTGTATCACAATGGAATGAACCTTGAGTAAATTAACCAATCTCCAATTAACCACCAGTCCTGGTGCTGAACACATCCATACACAGTTAACCATACCTGTCCCTGGTGCTGAACACCATCCACACACAGGTAAGCACACCTGTCCTTGGTACTGAACACCATCCACACAGGTAGACACACCTCACGGTGGTCAAATACGGACTCAAAACCTCCCATGTCTAGCCGAATTGGAACCTTGTTCCACGATATTCCATCTGACGTAATTCGAACCGAACCCGTGTTCTATTTGGGGTCATCTGCGGTCGTTGCCGGTAAACACTGCTCTCTGGCCTTTTTTCCCAAACTACCTTGAATCAGCCAAAAAAGATAGTTTTTCACTAATATTAACATTTTTCTGGACAGTACGTCCATGCTATCACTTTGTTTGGGACCTGTGACATTTAACGAAGCTATTGACGTTTGTGTTGGTGACCTTGTATATTGTAAGTGTTGTTTACACCGGTATCAATTACACCCTCCCGCTATCCGTGCGGCATGACATGCGTGCAAACTTCGTTTAAGATCGCGACCAAGAAGAGTCCAAATTAACTCGTTGACGGCTCAAAATGACCGCCATGATTTTTCCGAGATTTCTGTTTTTGGGATTTTTAAAAAATGCCGTCGATTTTGAATTATTGGTAATTAAGTGCGAAAAATGCCATTTTTACGCATATTTTCGACTGTAACTTTGCTTAAAATCAAAAAATCCCAAAAACAGAAAGTTTTATTTTCCTCATAGATGACGAAAAACATAAAAAAACGAGAATTTTCGATGATACATGCGGCCTATCTTATCAAGAGTTTGGTCAAATTAAAGGCCTTCCTGAAAACAGAAAATGATCGTCTTTTTTAGTTACATCGAAACAAAACAGCTATCTAAATTCAAACGACATCATTCAATGTATGTAGAATTGCTAATTCAATCTTATTTCGAAAACATTTTCCTTGTCAGAACATTTTGTTTATTTTCAAATATTTTACGGGTAGCCGTATTCTATTGTATGCCCAAAGTTTCTCTGTCGAACGCGCATAGCAACGGGAAAGAATGCCCTAGCAACCGACCGCCGTGCCTCTCTCTGGTGATGAACAACATCCAACCACGCACAAGTGAACGCGCGCACATACACACTCACACACATGCATATACATCCACATACGTCATTTCGGGGTCACTGGGGTAAAGAGTATCAATCCCATGTTCCACGGACCGCTCACGATTGTCACGGAGTGTTCTAGAACTGCATCTATCCACGCCGTAGCACAGCAACCAAACATAATGCCACTGTTGACAGAGGATACGCACGGATCTCTCGAGCTCCGCGTTTTGTCAATTGAATTTCCAAGTTTCCCATTACAATATGGGGGTTCTCGACAAGGCGGCGTCAGCGTTCCTTTCAGTGGTACACGTGCTTTCATTGACCCGACAACAGCGGCGAGGATACAGACAGTCAGACGACAACGTCTACTCAAGGAGGGAGAGCGTCTCTTACAACAACCACCCCATCGCCCAAACACAAGGACGCAGAAGATCCTCAGTACCAAGAGGCCATGTCGTCAGTCGACAAGCTGTGGGCAGAGCTCCGTCTTGAGAGAGACTATGCGGAAAAGCTTCTCGCTCATGCCAACTCCCTTCGATCCAGACTCGCCACTACCGCCCCGCATGTTCTCCGGTACCCTGTTATCAAGAACATTATCGCTGCCGTGCCCGATCGCACATCTTTCGAGTTACCTGACACACAAGGACTAAGTTTGGAGGAGCTGCAAGGCATCCAGAAGACCCTCACCAAGTCGGTACAAGATGTGCTCACTCGTTTTGCCAAGCATATTTGGCTATGTAATGGTCCCAGTTGCTTGTTCCGGAATTGAATCTTGCTGTTTATATTACGTTTCAATTATTTAATATTCAGTTAATGTTTTGGAGATACTTTACCCACACGCAAACAGATGTAAACACCATGCTTATTGTATAAAATCCCGTCTTTGCATTGTATTTCTGTCAAAGATGTTCCATTCCTTGGGCTTAAGGCACCAATGTTCAGATTCAATAATTTTCTTCCAAAGTGAGAAAATAAAATGAAGATTGTTCATCGTTACAGTTGATTACATTTCATCACTTGTCTGCCTTGTTTCTTTGAGAAGCTCGTTGTATGTGTACGTATCAACAAATAAGGGACGATGTTCGAATTTTCCCTTTCTTTCGCCATTCTACATTACTACATTACAAACTTCACCAATAAGAGCATACTTTGGAACTTTGGAGGGTGGTTTGAAGGAATGATGGAAAAGTCAAAGTCAATGTCAATCCTCACTATGACATAACGATCAGCGCAATATTCGAGCGTCGTCATTGCCTAAGTTACGTCATTTCGGGGTCACTCGCGATTATCACGGAGTGTTCTAGAACTGCATTTATCCACGCTGTAGCACAGCAACCAAACATAACGCCACTGTTGACCGAGGATACGCACGGATCTCTCGAGCTCCGCGTTTTGTCAAAGTGAATATCCAAGTTTCCCATTGAAAGATGGGGGTTCTCGACAAGGCGGCGTCAGCGTTCCTTTCAGTGGTACACGTGCTTTCATTGCTCAGGCCTGGCGGTAAAAGACAGAGCGGCGAGACAAAACTCAACGTAACTGTCCATGAGGGCAAAGTCGGGCGCCAGAGTCAGGGCAAGTATCTTCTATTCGATGGCGGCGAGGCGAACATCTTCGTTTCACCGCTCCGCTTGAGTGTGACGAATTTCCCTACTTTTGCCTACTTTTACTGTAATAGGATCACTCAAAGTGTGTTAATCTTCTGGTGGTATCGTATAGAACCATCTTAGATATTTATTTTCATATATATCGTAAAGTTTGTCGAGTTATTCAAGCCGACTTGTCGAGTTATACAAGCCAAGTTTTGTACGGAATTCAACCGTGCAACTGTAACGTTCTGAGAACAGAGATTCAAGCGTCGGACCCAAGAGGACAAAATGACGAACGACGATCAGAAGAAGCGATCACCCGGCAAGTTATACAGTTTACTTGGAGTAGCAAGCGACTCAACGGAAAGCACAATCATCTCTGTGTACAAAGAAGAAGTGAAGAAATACGACAACATCGTCAAAACTACGAAAGACAAGCGGCTCCTGGCTACGGCCCGTCAAAAGTTCGGCGAGGTAAGCAAGGCATTCTATGTTTTGTCAGACGGCGAGCGTCGACAGAAATACGATCAGACAAACGAGATCGCAGAGTCAGCGAAACGAGATAAAAAGGCCAAACCAAGTGATAGTTACTTCATCCAGTACAATGAAAACAGTGTGACAGTGCATATCCCGGCAGGTTCGGAGAAAAAGTGGATAGAGATTGTTGAAAAGCATTACAACATGTCTGCTGAGAACAAAGGAAGGAATGGTCACCAACTTTCAGCACCTTTCCAGGATCCAGTCACAAACGAAGTGTACGGTACTGTAACCCTTCACATCTATCATACTTCCAAGATTCTGGTACAAAGCTCAGCCTGCTATCTCTGGGTAATGTACACCTTTGAAGAATTGAAAAAATTGGTGACTTCAACAAGTACAATTTCGAACATGGATTGTGAGATTGTTGTGTGCAAGGAATGTGAGCGCGCCGGTCCTGCAGACGTCGGTGTGATCCAGTGTAACGTGTGTCAAAACTGGTTCCACCATGCTTGTACTGGAGTGCATGAATTCCTTCTTCATGAGTTCATAAAAGGTGATGAGGGTGTGTTTGTTTGCAATAGTTGTTCATTTGACGGCGTTGTTGACAGCACCAATTCAATCTCTCCTTCACAATGCGAATACAACGTTCGATACACAACTGAAACCATTCCAAAGAGCATTGCCGGTACAGCAAGCGTTAGCGATGGAAACAACAACAACAACAACAGCAACGAGTTGATTCGAAAAGAACTCAATGTTCGTTTCGAAACAGAGACTATTCCAAAGATCAACAATGACAGACTTTCTATGCTCCATTGTACTGTTGAGAAACTTGAGGCTGTTTTGACCAACAGAATTGTTCAAGAAAATGAGAAGTTCGACGCATTGTATGAGCGCATCTCACAGATTGACACCTTGTCGTCGCGCATTTCCAACATGGAAACTCTATTGTCTAAAACAAATGATACCCCTGCCGAGAAAGTGATAAAGGCATGCGACATTGACGTGATGAAAAGACGCATTACTTCACTGGAAACAGAGAACAAAAAACTGCGATATAAGATGACGCTATTGGAACCGAAAAGTGATAGGAGCGTGGATCGTACAAGTCAGACGGACGACTTCCTAAAAGAATCCTTCTTACCAAGAGATCCTGACAATACAGTTAACGTTGTGCCCAACATCAACACTAGCAACAAGTTTGATGTGCTGTCGGATAATACAACAGTTCCAGAAGAACAGATCTCCGATGATCTAATCCAAGGTAACAACAAACGACAATCCAGCACAATTGATGAGATTAAGCTACAGGCAGAAATTGTGGTTATCGGTGATTCAAACACACGAAGTATTATGCCAAGTATATTATACCCAGACAAGCAAGTCCACAAGCAACCGGGAATGACCATTCCTGAAGCTATAGACATCATAGAAACCACCCCTTTCTCCAACCCTAAATGTATCGTGTACCATGTGGGTACCAATGATGTAAAGCAAGAACGGGCTGCAAGCGGGGTGACCGAGAACATGAGACGACTTGTTGCGACAACTCATGACAAATTCCCAAACGCAGCCATAGTCTTGTCCTCTATACCGCCAAGAAATGACCGCCACCTGATGGAAATCGCAAAGCAAGTTAACGCCTTCATTCACATCCTCGGCCAAGAATGCGGCTACATAAGTGTTGCGGACAACGACAATATGGAGGAAAATGGCTCGATCAAACGAGTGCTATTCAAGGATGATGGCTATCACCTTAACCGCGGTGGTGTAAAAGTTCTAGCTGCTAACTTAAAAGAGGCTATACATCCAACAGTTGGTCTGGGTACATACAACAGAGGAAGGAGAAGTAACGCCCCACAACAGAGAGGAAACACTTCCCACCTGTCCTCGCTACGACCTGAGTCCCATCAGATCTCTCCCTCACAAAGAAGGAAGGCGACTCAGAATGGTTACCAGGACCCAAATCCTGCTGGGAAAAGATTCAAGGAACCCTGGAACGACTATAATGCTCCAATACCGCCCCCACAAAATAACAGAGAACCCTGGCTGAACGGACGTCCAGAGCAAGCAGTGCCCTTACGACAAAATAGGGAACCCTGGATTGGCGGGCAAGCTTTCGAAGCATTGGGAAACAATGGAGCAGAAAGGAACTGGCAGAGCGTACGTCCAGCAATGCTTAGACAAGCTCCAACGGACCTCAGAGGCGCGAACCAGAGCATGTGGAGGGACCATCTACCAAGGCTACAACATGACAGGGCTATGGAACGATGGGGTCCAGCACACGAATCCAGCGGATGGCGACGTGACCCTTTCCCCCCATTCCAATCCTACCGTGGCTACGACGATCTGTACATGGACTGGTTTCCGTCAAACCTGAATGGACAACGGAACCGGTTCCAGCCTGAGCGCTCTCGTGACTATCCGTGGTACAGGGACTATGACTTTGATGAATACTAACTCAAGGTTTAGTATCTACTTATATAAGACATCGTATAGTACTTGTTAACAAGTTATAGTAGATTGCAAACGTAGTTGTTTAAGTAAGCTCTTCAGTGATGAAGTAAAAGTTTTAGTAAAGGTAGGGAATAAGTCAGCACTCTGATAGTTTTGTCGATACTCTTATTAAGCCATGACAATGTCAAGGTTACAAATGTCTCCTCACTCTATATCCATAGGTTTTTGGAATGTTCATGGTTTAGGAAAAAAACTTGAAGTCAACGATTTTAGAAACAGTTTAGAAAAATTAGATTTCTTCTCCCTCCTTGAAACATGGAGTAATGATACGTCAGAAGTTGATCTACAACATTATCAGCACTTTTCATCTCTAAGGAACAAACAAAGTAAAGCCAGACGGAACTCAGGTGGAATTATCTTTTATTTTAAAAACAAACTAGCAAAATTTATAAGACGAGAGAGCAGCACTTCAGAAAGCAAAGATATTCTCTGGATCCGTGTAGCCAAGGAATTGTTTGGCCTATCCAGAGACGTATTCATAGGTAATGTATATATCAGTCCTGTAAACTCTTCGATCCACAAAAGATCTGAAGAATCTATCTTTGATGTACTAGAACAGGACGTGGCACGTTTTACGTCCAGAGGTTTTGTGATTCTCGGAGGAGACTTTAATAGTCGATTAGGTTCCTTGAAAGACTTCGCGGACGAAACTCCAATAGATTCTGACGTTGAGCATATTCCAATTCTCAACATCCCAAGAAATTATTCTGATAAAAACCCGCCAAACACATTTGGCAAAGATTTGACTGATTTATGTTACCAATCCAACCTCAACATTCTAAATGGGCGAGTCCTGGGAGATCTCAGCGGCCGATTCACCTGCTACCAGCCTAACAGCTGTAGCACCGTTGATTATGCCATAGCTAGCAGTACCCTCTTCCACAATATCAATATATTTAGAGTACATCCATTGACCGAATTTTCTGATCATTGTATGATCTCGCTAAACATTAAGACACTTATACAAGAATCTCAAAACGAAACACCCAAAATAAATATGCGACCTTTGCCAGACAGATTTGTCTGGGGACCGGACTCCAGCGAAAAGTTTATAAATGCTTTACGCAGCCAAGCATTATCGCACAAGCTTGAAAATTTTAATTTGTCAACGCATCTAAACTCAATCTTAAATGCAAACATCGACAAAGAAGTTCACAAATTTCAGGAAATCTTAGAAATAGCGGGGAAAATGTCACTACAAATCAAACATAACAGTAAACAAAAAAAATTACGAACAAATAAAAAGTGGTTCAACAAAAATTGCTTCGAGGCCCGGAAAGAGCTCCGTAATCTGCAATATTTATTGCAACGAAACCCAAAGAACCCTTTTATTCGAGGTAGCTATTTTAGGAAGAAAAAGGAATACAACAAACTAATTCGAAAGCGCAAAAAAGACTATGAAACTGACTGTTTAATGCAGCTCCAAAATCTTCAGGAAAATAATCCAACCGCCTTTTGGAATCTACTTAAACAATTTAAAAACGCCAATTCTACTCCAAAAGCTTTAGAAGAAATCCCGCCTGATTCATGGGTAACTCACTTCAAAGCATTACATGAAAAACGTAGGCTTGAGAGGCAAAATTTTGACACTGAATTTGAAATGAAAATTAAAGACAATCTAAAGGCACTGGAGGAACTCAACACAGAGCAAGGGCCTCTTGATTGCCAAATCACGGAGGCTGAAATAAGTAGTGCAATAACGGCTCTCAAAAACAAAAAGGCGAGCGGCGAAGACATGATAATTAACGAAATGCTGAAAGCGGGACACAGCTTACTTTTAAAGCCTCTTGTTGCATTATTCAATCGCATCTTTTTTAGTGGAAAATTCCCCCAAACCTGGTCAAAAAGCTACATAGTGCCCATATTCAAATCAGGGAGAAAAGACGACACTAACAACTACCGCGGGATTTCCATTTCTAGCTGTCTCGGGAAACTGTTTACCTCTGTACTAAACAAAAGGCTCTCCTCTTTTCTCGAGGAAAACAAAATTCTTAAACCTAATCAAGCAGGATTCCGGAAGAATTACAGAACGTCAGATAACATATTTGTTCTGAAAACGTTGATTTCCAAATATACACAGTCAAGAAATCAACTATTTGCTTGCTTTGTGGATCTATCCAAGGCATTTGATTCAATTTGGCACGAGGGCCTATTATTCAAACTCATATCAAAAGGCATTTCCGGTAGATTTTTTGATATGCTAAAAAGTTTATATAGTCAATCCGCAGCGAGTGTGAAAACAAATATAGGTTTAAGTGAAAATTTCCCTGTCAAAATAGGAGTGCGGCAAGGTTGTGTTCTAAGTCCCTCACTATTTAACCTATATATCAGTGACTTAGCAGACGAACTGAATACAGGAGATTTTGATGCGCCCTTGCTAAATACATCTGAAGTATCAAGTTTATTTTATGCCGACGACCTTGTCCTACTATCAACTAGCCAAAATGGTCTTCAAAATGCAATTGATAAACTAGGTCTCTATTGCAACAAATGGAAATTATCAGTTAACATAAATAAGACAAAAATAATCGTATTTAACAAAAAGGGTCATATGTTCTCAAATCTGAAATTTCATATACTCAACGAAGACATAGAGATAGTTTCTTCATATTGCTATTTAGGAGTGGTGCTTACAACAGGTTGCAACTTCACAACAGCATTAAAAACATTACAAAAGAAGGCGCTAAGAGCTCTGTTCAGTATTAAAACAACACTAGGAGAAACCAATCCTTCAATTTCAGTATATTGTAAATTATTTGATGCCTGCGTTGTCCCAATATTGACTTATGGTGCAGAGGTATGGGGCAAAATCGGATTAAATGATAAGTCACCCATTGAACAAGTTCATCTGAAGTTTTGCAAGTCGTTATTAGGCGTAAGAAAAAACTCAAGTAATCTTGCAACAAGGGCAGAACTAGGCAGGTATCCTCTGTGGATCGAAGTATATACTAGATTGTATTCATACTACAAAAGATTAGTTAAAGAAGTGCCAAGAAATAGTCTACAATTTGAAGCTTTTCTTGTACAGCAGGACTTACACAGTCGCAACATACCATGCTGGTTTTCCAATGTTAGTAAAATCCTGGAGGAGTCTGGTTTTGCCTATCTTTTGATTAACAGTGATCGCAACACATCTTTCGCTCAGTCCGAAGTAAACCAAAGACTGAAAGACAACTTTGTTCAAAATTTTTACTCCGAAATGAATTCTCCTGGCATGAAGGAAAACCAAGGTAATAAGTTAAGAACCTACAGAAAATTCAAGCTTACTTATGAAAGAGAAAAGTACCTAGAGATAACAAATTTTAGTTATCGCCGAGCCATGACTAAATTAAGGATCAGCGATCACCCACTGCAAATTGAAGCTGGCAGATACACCCGAACTCCTCCTGACGATAGAATATGCATGTTTTGTAATAAGAATGTCAGATGTATAGAAAATGAAATGCACTTTGTACTAGAGTGTTCTCTGTACAATGATATGCGTAATAGCCTTGTTAATGTTAAACGTGTTAAAGAGAAATATACAAACACAACAAAGGCAGACATGTTTAAATATCTGATGTCATCAACTAACTATGACATATTGGAAGAACTGTGTAAGTTCGTTTACTCTTGTTTTAAGAGGAGGGACGAAGCTTGTAGAAAATAGTTATTATTAGGATACATCATTGTTTATTTGTTGTCATTAACTTTATATCAAACTTAATGCATTTAGCCCCATTGGGGCATGAACATGCAATAAACATCATTGTCATTGTCATCATTGTCATTGTCATTGTCATTGTCATTGTAACAATGCGCCATGGCAAGGTAAAGATGCAAACCGCTAAGAAAAAGTCAGATACACTGATCTGGGAGCATTCTACGGAGTTTGTGCCATGGTCGCCAACAGACCTACTGGTTCTAAAACTTCGGAAGGCGAAGCGCTGCAAAGACACCACAGTTGGTGAGCTGTCCATCGATGTTGCAGCCGCACTAGAGTCAGCGGACGGTTTACCACAGAAGTGGTGGTACATCATGGACCGACCCAACAAAGGCGGGCGGAGGAATGAGGAAGTGTTCTTACAAGTGTCCGTTACTCTCGACGGCACGGTGGTGAAAAGTCAGCCTACACAGGACCAAGGTAAGATGTGCCTATTTCTGTTCCTATGCAGGGTAAGATAGTGTATGTACTTTTATGGTCATATACACCTGTCTTGATAGGGTAGAAATCAGCAAGCTTTTATTTCTCCCACAGGGCAGGGATACATATGGAAATGACTTCTCAATGGACATTTTCAAAGAAGTAAAAAGTGGAAGACATATCTAAAGGGAACTACTTTTTGTGGGAAAGTCGTGTTGATGTGACTCTTATACGTATGGTATCGTTCTGTTTAGTCTTGGCCAAACCTCCCGAGGGGACCGTTGAGGCATATGTGCATGGGACGCCTGAGACTCTGACTCAGGGCAAAGAGGCTGCAGCCAAAGTTTCTGAGGAAACAGAAGCCACACCCCAAGACAACAGCGCTAAGGACAGCAAACCACCATCCGTCGCCGGCGACATCGCAGACGTCAAACTAGACTCTTCAGACATAGCCTCAACTTCAGACACAGCCTCAACTTGTGACACAGCGGACAAGTTTGCTGCCAACGAAGACAGAGACGTCAGCGCGCAAGAGTGTGAGCTACCAAAGGGTCAAGGTAAGAGGCGGTAGAATTCATCGTTCAAACAAGGATATAAGTTTTCAAAATTGAACCTTCTTGGGGTAAGGGAAAAAAAGTCCCTGCAAATCCACCTCTAGATCAATGTGGGGCATGTACACCTTTAGTTTAGATAGAACACTGATGAATAGACGTCGGTCGAAACAGCGTTATAGAATGTGGGTTTCTCCTTTTTATACCCAGACAAGACTTCCGAGGGGACAGTCAAGACGGAGCTGCAAGAGAAACCAGAGCTGGAGAATGACAAGATCAATGTTTCCCAAGAAAAAGAGCCGGACGCACCATCGGACAACCGCTCACCACCAGCCGCTGCCGGCGACGCCGCAGACGTCAAAGCAGCGTCTTCAACAAGCTCGGCATCCGGCCTACCAGCCACAGCTCCAGATACAGCAGACAAACGCCCTGCTGCCGGAGAAGGCGATGTCCCAGAGCACCATCCTTCAGTTGCCCGTGGAGAACAGACTGAAGCACCCAACAACAGCGGCGCGGATACAGACACAGACAGTAAGACGACAACGTCTACTCAAGGAGGAGGAGCGCCTCTTACAGTAACCACCCCATCGCCCAAACACGAGGACGCAGAAGATCCTCAGTATGAAGAGGCCAAGTCGTTAGTCAACAAGCTGTGGGCAGAGCTGAAGCTTGAGAGAGACTATGCAGAAAAGCTTCTCGCTCATGCCAACTCCCTTCGATGCAGACTCGCCAATACCGCCCCGCATGTTCTCCGCTACCCTGTTATCAAGAACATTATCGCTGCTGTGCCCGATCGCACATCTTACGAGTTACCTGACACACAAGGACTAAGTTTGGAGGAGCTGCAAGACATCCAGAAGACCCTCACCAAGTCGGTACAAGATGAGAAGGAACGCGCGACCTACATCAAGCTCTGGTACTGGGAAGAACTGGTCCGCGTGGCTCTGAAAGAGGCGCCCCAAGTATTTGGGCAAGAGGACTGAAGTGACAGATATCTCATGCAACAATTGCAAAATACATATCCTGCATGCGTTCAGCATATTACTGGGTTTTGAAAAGAGTGTTATCTAACAGCATTGTTAGTCAACCAATCAACACAATGTTTTGTCACCAAGAAGGTCCGTTATGAACCTCTAACTGACCCAACTTTAATCTGATGTTGAGAAGGCACTTTGACGCCTGATACTCTTTAAATGCAAAATGATTTTGTTTCTTATAAACGGTCCGCTCGTTTTGCCAAACATATTTGGCTATGTAATGGTCCCAGTTGCTTGTTCCGGAATTGAATCTTGCTGTTTATATTACTTTTCAATTATTTAATATTCAGTTAATGTTTTGGAGATACTTTACCCACACGCAAACAGATGTAAACACCATGCTTACTGTATACAATCCCGTCTTTGCATTGTATTTCTGTCAAAGATGTTCCATCCCTTGGGCTTAAGACACCAATATTCAGATTGAATAGTTTTCTTCCAAAGTGAAAAAATAAAATGAAGGTTGTTCATCATTACAGTTGACAACATTCCATCACTTGTCTGCATTGTTCCTTCGATAAGCTCGTTGTTTGTATAGGTATTAACATATATAATGGACGATATTCAAATTTTCCCTGTATTTCGCCTTTCTACATTACTGAAAACCTCCAAAATAAGAGCATACTCTGCAAAGGGCCGAAACGGAGCAGTGATTTGGACCCCAAAAAAAATGGATATCATCTATCAAGAGACTCAGCACGTCTAATGCTATTTTATTTATTTATTTATTTGTTCAGCTGTTTACAAACAGCCAAGGCTGCCCAACTAGCCGTAGGCTATTATCAATGGCTAACCCTGTACATGTTCGCACACGACGGGTTATACCGCCCCTTACGGGGTGACACACCCCGTCACCCGTCCGGGTGAATGATGCAAATCACCATGTGGCTGATACGAGACAGAGGTTCACCAGGCCTCCATCCGGGTGATTTGAAGTGAATCACCAACTCCCGACAGAAGGAGTTGCACCAACGCACACCGCACCATCGCACGTGTGGGGGTTCTTTAACGTGCATGGGGTATGGCTCTCCCCATACACGGGACCTCCATTTAACGTCCTATCCGAGGGACGACTCATTTTTCACTTGAGTAAAGTGAGGAAAGTCGTGTAAAGTGCCTTTCCCAAGGGCACAAGACCAGCAACACGGCAGGCGGATTCGAACCGGCGACCTCTCGGTCACGGGCCGAATACACTACCACTGTGCTACGCGGCCCCACGATGATCAATGCTATATGCTATAAACGGGAGTCTGTAGTATGCTCTGTCGGAAACATAACCTAGCTCGAGCTCTTGACTTACGATGATCTGTACTTTATCGTACGTGCGTCCAAATGAAAGAACACCGATCTAAAATCTGAGAGTAATTTCCGATCACAGTAATACAGCATCAACTTACAGAGTATTTCTCACCACATTACAATTACACAAGCATATAAACATACTGCAAATAAAAAGGACACCTGTTTTTGAAATACCTTGACAAATGCTAACGTTTGGTACAGGGTGGTATGAAGGAATGTTGGAAAAGTCAAAGTCAATGTCACTCCTCACTATGACATCACGATCAGCGCAATATTCCAACGTCATCATTGCCTAGGTTACGTCATTTCGGGGTCACTGGGGTCAAGGTTGTCAATGCTTTGTTCCATGGAGCGCTCGCGATTGTCACGGAGTGTTCTAGAACTGCATTTCTCCACGCTGTAGCACAGCAACCAAACATAACGCCACTGTTGACCGAGGAAACGCACGGATCTCTCGAGCTCCGCGTTTTGTCAATTGAATCTCCAAGTTTCCCATAGAAATATGGGGGTTCTCGACAAGGCGGCGTCAGCGTTCCTTTCAGTGGCACACGTGCTTTCAATGATCAGGCCTGGCGGTAAAAGACAGAGCGACGAGACAAAACTCAACGTAACTGTCCACGAGGGCAAAGTCGGTCGCAAGAGCCAGGGCAAGTATCTAGTGACAATGCGCCATGGCAAGGTAAAGATACAAACCGCTAAGAAAAAGTCAGACGCATTGATCTGGGAACATTCTACGGAGTTCGTGCCATGGTCGCCAACAGACCAACTGGTTCTGAAACTTCGGAAGGCAAAGCGCTGCAAAGACGCCACAGTTGGTGAGCTGTCCATCGATGTTGCAGCCGCACTAGAGTCAGCGGACGGTTTACCACAGAAGTGGTGGTACATCATGGACCGGTCAAACAAAAGCGGGCGGAGGAATGAGGAAGTGTTCTTACAAGTGTCCGTTACTCTCGACGGCATGGAGGTGAAAAGTCAGCATAGACAGAACCAAGGTAAGATCTGTTTCTGTTCCTATGCAGGGTGAGAGTGTATGTACTTTCATGCTGTCTTAATAGGGGAGACATTAGCTAGCTCTTAATTTTCCCACAGGGCAGCGACACATATGGAAGACAATGGCAACTTTCAAAGAAGTAAGTAGTGAAGACATACCTAAAGGGAACTGCATTTTGTGGGAAAGCCCTGTTGAAATGACACTTGTTTAGATCTTAAGTCGAAAAATGAAATGATGAAAAACACACAATATACGTATTGTATTTTTCTATTTAGTCTCGACCAAGCCTCCCGAGGGGACCGTTGAGGCATCCGTGCAGGGGAAGCAGGAGACTCTGTCGGAGCTGCAGAATCACCAGGGCAAAGAGGTGGTAGTTTCTCAGGAAGCAGAGGCCACACCCTCAGACAACAACGCTAAGGATAGCAAGCCACCTTCCGTCACCGGCGACATCGCAGACGTCAAACTAGACTCTTCAGACACAGCCTCAACTTCAGACACAGCCTCAACTTGTGACACAGCTGACGAGTTTGCTGCCAACGAAGACAGGGACGTCAGCGCGCTAGAGTGTGAGCTACCAAAGGGTCAAGGTAAGAGGCGGTAGAATTCATCATTCAAACAAGGATATAAGTTTTCAAAATTGAACCTTCTTGGGGTAAGGGAAAACAAGTCCCTTCAAATCCACCTCTAGATGAATGTGGGGCATATATACCTTTAGTTTATATGGAACACTGATGAATAGACGTCGGTCGAAACAGCGTTATAGAATGTGGGTTTCTCATTTTTATACCCAGACAAGACTTCCGAGGAGACAGTCAAGACGGAGCTGCCAGAGAAACCAGAGCTGGAGAATGACAAGATCAATGTTTCTCAGGAAAAAGAGCCGGACGCACCATCGGACAACAGCGGCAAGGACAGCTCACCACCAGCCGCTACCGGTGACGCCGCAGACGTCAAAGCAGAGTCTTCAACAAGCTCGGCATCCGGCCTACCAGCCACAGCTCCAGATACAGCAGACAAACGCCCTGCTGCCGGAGAAGGCGATGTCCCAGAGCGCTATCCTCCAGTTGTCCGTGGAGAAGAGACGGAAGCACCCGACAACAGCGGCGCGGATACAGACAGTCAGACGACAACGTCTACTCAAGGAGGAGGAGCGTCTCTTACAACAACAACCCCATCGCCCAAACACGAGGACGCAGAAGATCCTCAGTATGAAGAGGCCAAGTCGTTAGTGAACAAGCTGTGGGCAGAGCTCAAGCTTGAGAGAGACTATGCAGAAAAGCTTCTCGCTCATGCCGACTCCCTTCGATGCAGACTCGCCACTACCGCCCCGCATGTTCTCCGGTACCCAGTTATCAAGAACATCATCGCTGCCGTGCCCGATCGCACAACTTACGAGTTACCCGACACACAAGGACTGAGTTTGGAGAAGCTGCAAGGCATCCAGAAGACCCTCACCAAGTCGGTACAAGATGAGAAGGAACGCGCGACCTACATCAAGCGCTGGTTCTGGGAAGAACTGATCCGAGTGGCTCTGAAAGAGGCGCCTGGGGTATTTGGGCCAGAGGACTGATATGACAATGTTGTACTATACAATTGTAAAATGAATTTATTGGGGTTTAAACATTCACTGGGGTTTAAAATAAGCAAGCGTTTTATGTCACAATGTTATCCGTTAATCAACACGTCGTTTTATCACCAAGAAGGTCCGCTCTGAATCTTCAACTGACCCAGCTGAAATCTTGGGCTGATGCTTAAAAGGTCTGAGGGACCTGCACTTTGGGCACTTTTCGCCAGGTGATCTTGAAAAAAACACACATTTTGTTTCTTGTTTATCTACACGATAACAGATGTAAACAACATGCGAATCGTACACAATTCTTCGACTGTACGGAAGTTTTACCATACATCCCTTGGCCTGGATCCGGAGTTCAATGTTTGATTTGAACAAAGTTTTACTCCAAAGTGACAAATTAAAATGAAAGTTTACAATCCCCCACTTTGAGTTTGAGCTGCATTCTATCACTTTGCTACTATAGTATATACATGTATAGAGTCCGATTAGTAGTGGTGACCTTGCTTGAGGTGATCACATCTCAAACAGATCATTGAATGATTTGCACAAATTGATGGAAAGAAATGTTTAATTTCCAAGCAGACGTATCGAGTCAGGCTTATTTTTGTGGGTCATTCCCTTCTTTGCATTCACTTCGAGATGTAGAAATGCAGAAAAGGCCAATGCCCACATAAGACTCTCAAAATAAGTTTGACTTATACATGTACATCTGTTTGAAAATTCAGTGCATGTGGAAGAAGGTTGAGTTGTATTAAGTGCTTCCATAGCCTACCTATGCCAGTCCTTGCCCAGTGCTAACACTAATCTCCAAGCAGATTTACCGGTGCCATTAAATACAGTAGAAGCCAGTTAATTGCACAATGGATAACTGCACACTTCTGTTAATTGCATGGAGTCCCCACCAAATCTAATGGTGGTGCGGTCAGGCTTGATAACTTTGTTTTGTTGCACCATCCGGATAATTGCACGAAATACGCTGGCAAATCGTGTGTGCAATTAAACGGCTTCTACTGTAGTATGGAAGCTGGCCAAGGAGTATAGCCAGCCAAAGGGAGTCAGCCAAGCAGCTTTGATGCTATCTTATGGCACCAGTAGATCTGTATGGAAATTAGCCAACACACTGTCAATGAAAATTTGCAACTGCCCTCTCCGAGTCAGAACCTAAAGCATGGGGTCTGATACTTCAGTCACAGTTGTGCCTGTGCCTGTCGCCCCCAGCTGGGCTCCAAAGCCACAAATTCGTCCCAGTGGACTGCAGGATATCTCTCGGTGTTCTCACGGGTAGGTCACAGCGTCTCTTTGTCGCTGGGTCCCTGGCTGATTTTAACTCTGAGCAGAAAAAATTTCAGGGTGTCCAATGATGCAAGCAAACGATTGATTGAATGTATGGGTCACCTTCGAAAGTGCCCCCAAACAGCATGTGAACTGTCTAGCAGGACCTCTTTTCCATTGCATTTGTGACCTAAGCATAAAACTCAAGACCGGCGGAACATTTCCATGTATGTTGGCCCTGAAGTCTAGAAACTAGCCTGTGTAGGCCCTAGAAAGTCTGGCATCCAGCCTATGTATGATCAGGGACAACAGACATTGTAGCAATGACACTTTACAGGAGTGAGAAGTTGTCATGTCTTTATTCAGACATAAACTGCCCCCCCACCCTTGACAGCATGACTCCAAAGGTGATTTAAACACTAAATTATTTCTTAAAGTCTTCAAATCTCCTCCCATCTCTATGCAAGTGTCCAGGCTTCTTGACAGACCGTATCACTACCACAGCAACATCCATGGAATTTGTAATGTCTACGTAATATCAAAATCTGGCAGGGAATTTGAAGCAGCACATCAGTGAGACGTTATTTCCAATGCTACCAAATTTTTAAAGGACATCTTAGTGAAGCATGGTCCCATGCCTTTCCAAATGCTACTTCCATACCCCTGAAAACCCTACATATGCAACAAACATGCATTGCATTTGCAACAAATAAAACATGCAACTGAATATGGCTCGTGGCTCAAGCCAAGTTCTTCTAATTCTGTGTCAGTTAGATAAGTCACATTATTCCTACTACCTGCCGTTAAATTAAACATAATAAATAAATAACCAACAACACTATGTTGCTAGGGAATAAAGGACAACTTACTTAACCATGTAAGGCTGAATACATGTGATCGCGTACCTCCCTGGTAAATAAATTTCGAATCTGTGAGCTTAGCAATCTTTTCTTTCTCAGACTATCAGCACCATAGGCTTTGCAGCTTGTGAAAGGCAAATGGCGAATCTTGTCAGATGCATTTTTGAATTCTTTTTCAATACTCATGGTGACATTGTAGTTCTAACTGCTGGTAAGTTCCTCGTATATGTAACGCTGTTACAGCAAATCCACCCTAGGACTGAACCCTAATAGAATTCATCGGCAAAATTTCTTTAAAACACACAATATGGCACTACATGTGATTAAAACAAAGTGAAACATGTATGTAAGTTTGAAAGTCACTTTGAACCGTTTGTTTTTTACAACAAAAATTCAGCTCTCTCTTTCTTAACTTCAAGTTTTTTTTTCAGAGACCTTAAATATGGTCAGTTAAAAACATGAACACATAAAGTCAGCAGCCTCATTGACACTGTCATAGACATTAAGATACTCAAACATAAATAACATGACTAAGACACACATTACTTAAGTGATCATTGTAGAAGAATTCTGTATATCCGGCCTTGTTTAAGTCTCTACACTACACAGCCTTTCGGCCAGAGACAAGAAAGGCTAACAGTACTTTTTGCAAGGTATGCCCCTACTTATTTTCACGTTGGTATCAAACATAGAAAAAACAAGCTGTTCTTACATTACTCATGTACACAACATGGCGTAAACAAAGTTGGAAATTTTACCTAGCATTTCGTTTTCTGTTACTGAATGGTGTGTCCTGTATGTCCCCATGCTACTTGTTGTAGTGACAGCTCCAGTGTTGAGTTAATTTTCTCACCATTAAAAACATGCCCACCCCTACGGAATAGGCCAGATTGTACTATGGAAGCCTAGCGTCTATTTGGACTGGGCCTTCTCCCAGAAATAATCGAAGGACAGCTCTGAGAGGTCAGTGGCTTGAACCTCTGTTATTCCGGACCCCAATGCTTTCTTGACTGCGTCTTTGCTGCTAGCGTACAACATCTTATCCTTGACTGATGCCGTGTCTGGGCACCTGGACACAAGAAGAACATAGCATAGTTTGGGTTAATTACCTGATAAACAACCATACTGTAATTGTAAATCGTACAAAGTAGATTCAAATGAAGCAAATATGGATGACAAAAAAAAAATTAAAAAATATCGGAAAATACCTGTGGTATTTTGAGCCCTGGTATACTAATGTCATAGAATATTCCAAGGTCAAAGAAGGTGTCAGAAACAAAAATGCAGAATCTGTTGTTTGGTAAATACTATATTCTGTGTGTTCACATTTGTTCCACCTTCTTGGCCAGTTAGATTTCATAATGAAGGTAAATTGTTTTGTCAAACTTTTTATTTTCATGCTCCTATCCGTTTTGGGTTCCCAGAGGACATCATCCATGTAATCAAGTCAACATGGCCTAATGTGATGTTTTTGAAGCAGTGGATTGCTTATTCCATGACAAAGATGGGATATGGACAGGCAGCCAATTTTTGTGCTGGAAACTACAGTTCCACTTTGCATCAGATGTCATCTTCTTGGACTATAACAACTCCAGGGCTGTCTCAAGCTTAAAACTTTCCCTCTGTCCCACTAATTGTTTGGGAGCTCATGATAAATTTCTTAAAAACACTTTCATAAATTTCATGTCATAAACTGATAAAGCTGACACTTTTTTAAGGATAGGAGGAAATTATAGTCCGTCCCAACAAGCTAATTTCCATCGCAGGTTGGAGGGATGAGTCTTAGAGAAAACAACATACCATCCAGAGCTCTAGCCAGCGTCCGTTTTTCCGTCAATTGACGGAATTGCTGCATGTGACAGAAAAATCTTTTAAATCAATCCGTCAACCTTGACGGACAAAAATTCTTGGTGGAAGCTACAGGCGGCTTGGGGACGCTGTCCACGGCTGTAAAAGCCACACACTGTTTGTCTTGCTATTGTTATGATTGTTGACAATGTGTGTCGGCGCCCTTTCGCATACGATAATCTCATTAAAAACCTGTTTTTCAAGGTCTCATTTCCGTCTTTCTAACTTAATTTTCACGGTTTTCGAGCTGGCTAGAGCCCTGATACCATCCCTACTATGATCACAATGTACAGAAAGAAGATGAGAGATAACGTACCAGACAATAAAGAGGATCTTATTGGTCTTCCTCGCTGCTGTGTCTCCTTCTTTTTGATCCAAAATAGAAAAATCGTAGACAGCATAGCGACACGTGTTAGCATCCTCCCCTCCCTTCAGCTCGTCCACAAAGCCCTGATGACGCTGCTTTTGATATTCCGTGTTGTACTCCTGACAAAAAGGAAGATCAAGGTCATCATGAATGGCAATTCACTGAGTCCAGCACAACAGCACAAGTTATACTGAAGGTAAAGAGTACTATCTTCCAACATCTCCTTTTCACTGGAGGCTAAGCTGAGCAACCAGAGATCTGACAGATAGCACCACAAACTTTGAATAAAGAGAAGAATTTTTTTACACATCATTTGTTTGTTGTCTTTTGAATCATATATTCACATAATGCATCATGTTCCAGTTGTGAATCAAGGGTCACAAAAATCCAACTTAGTACAGTCGCTGCGGCTCAGTGATAGTCAAGTGGAAAGTGGTTCAAGTGATATTCCTAAGAAAGGTGGCTTCCCCTAAAAAATGACAAATCACACACACACAGTCCTCCAAATAAGCTTACGAAAACTACCAGTACATACATGGAGCTGTATTAACTGGATAGTCGTGATTATCATACAAGTAATTCATACCTTATGTGCTCTTATTTTCATGGTATCATAATATCATCCATAGCCATAGGAACTTTTCTGGGGTTAACATATGTTAAGTGTGAAAAATATTCCATTGTCTTCATACACAAAGAGTAGGTTCTTAGCTTACTCTGTTTAGCCTGGGTACCATCCTCTGTAGTAACCGCTGGCTCATCTTTTTGCTGGCTAACCATGTATTTGCACATGAAAAGACTGAGTCAGCGATTAATATGGTGGAAGATACCCAAGCTATATTCTGTTGCTAATGAATGTTGCTCATTACTTGAACCTCATGGTATCCAACTGGCTACTATTTGCATACACAATATCGGAAGCTATAGGAAACTTACATTGTTCTTGTCGTCTGATGACATACTATCTAGTGCCTGGTTTCGCACCTCCCCTCCTGCTATGTGGTAGATGACATACTTGTATTTGTGGCGAATTTTCAAATCTTGCAGCGCTGTAACCACTTCAGCAGCAACTGACACTCCTGAGGCCTACAGTGGGACAACATGGTAGCAAACATTAGCAAGGAACAAAGAGCATCTTAAATACATGTATCAATTCAGTGTACAGTCTTTAACATGACACAAGAAAGCATTTCCGTGTACGAAGTCTTTGCTTTCAGTTACGTGGATACACTGTCAGTAGTGTGGCAGGAAGTTGCAGAAAGATGACCAAAAAGGTAAGACTATAAAGACTTACTTAACTAGTTTGCAGCAAGTACAATTTAGAGGTACATGTAGTAGAATTTATCATGACAGTCCAGGTCACGGGGTCAATGGAACAGGCTACTATTTCATGGGGAGGTATTGTATTTGGTCTATCTGTGTATTGATACAGTGACAATGGATGCATGTAATGTTCATCACACTTTATTTGCATAGTCAATGAACAGTAGTGAAATTAGAACCTATCCTTTTAAAGTTTGCAGTAATGCATCCTAATGTCCCATTTAAACATTATAATGACCTCAAATGTACATAATATTTACCACATAATATTTATTACAACCTGCATAATGTATCTGTTTAACCTGCATGGCTCAAATGGGTTAACAATAACACATTGACTCTATTAGTATAATTAGAATTCTTCTGTAGCCTTTCATTGAGGCAAACATGTCACGACCATGAGTCATGCAGCAGAAGCACTCAGTGACTGTGTAATCCTCCAGCAAGCAGCAAACTGAGAAATTCCTTCACACTTTGGTCCTCATCTACATCTTGGGAGATGACAAACACTATACGGCTTCTCATTACGATATTTGTACTCGTTAAATGACCTGTCCTGTTGTGACCTTTAAAGTCATGGGTAGCCTGGTATCCAGCCTTCTACAGTCCGCAAACTCGCAAATTGGTAAACTGGCCAAAGCTGAAGGTGGCTGAATTGTCAGACTATTGGACAGGGTCAACATCACCCATACTGACATCAGTTATAACTTTCATCAAACCAAGGAGGTTAAAAAAGACATGATCAAATCCATGCTGGCTCTACTACAACATAGCCCATACAAACACTGTCAACGATTACTTGTTTGGAAGGACCAAGGGTGGTAAATGTGCATCTGTTTACTCTCACCACACAAACTGTCCATCTTCTTTAATTAAACCGAGTAGCAAAGGAAATTTCTCATTAGGAAATTCTGAAACTGTAAAGGAACAGCAATTCTGATATCTGTTTTAGCGAATCAGGAGATCCAGAGGGTATTTGTATGGCTTATTTCAGTATCAGGCTGTGTTTGAATATATTTCGAAGGCCGTGAACAAGACAATTGCGTTCCATTTAATACCCCCATTTTTTTCACATGGGTTGGCCATGAGGCTATCAGTGCAGGCATGAGCATTACTGTAAATGCATTTAAGTTCACCGGGCTTTAATTTCACGGTAGCGGGAAAAAGGACGGTTCATGGTAGCACCATGCACTGTAGTCTAGTTACTGCCATGGAAAAATGTTCGTGGTGGTTTTATGTTAGAGGCGAATTGGCAATTTGAAAACCGCTAACATAAAACCACCGCGAACATTTCTGCATTTACAGTATAGAGGGGTCTGAAAACTTCCTGCCCCTAAGAATTTGTAAATTTATAACCCTAGAAAACTCAGTCGCTTGCATTTTGAGAGCCAAATTAAAAAAAAGTAAAGCCTATTTTTTACATTTGCTACAAAACTTCAGAAAGCCCCTAACCATGCTCATTGAAACACAGCAAAGGGACCATATTCACAGCATAGGGCCCCCTCCATTTAACCGTGGTACCTTGAAATTGAAATAAAGAATTACATCAGAGGGAAGTGTGTTGGCTCTTGTTCTGATGTAATAGTTTCGTCACAACGTTCAATATAAAATTATTATTATTATTATTGAGGAAAGTTGGCATGCACAATGCAAGCATCAAACTGATGCACAGCAAAGTACTGTTCGCTTCACCGCGAACTTAAAACCACCACAAACATTTTTTCATGGCTGAGAGAGTAATTGTAAGAGACTACAGTGCATAGTGCTACCGCGAACTTAAAACCACTGCGAAAAGTCCTTTTCTCGTCCCGGCGAACTTCATTTACAGTATTTGGCTTCCTGACTCAAAAGAGGGAAAAGCTGTAACAAAATGTATGGCAAATTAACCACGTTGATGATAAGTGCCAGTATCAAAAATATTGATTGATTAATACCATTTTCAATCAATATTCTTGATACTTGCACTTATCATGAACATGGTTAATTTGCCGTACATTTTGGCAAACACGTTACATAATTGTTATAACCAGTTGATCTTTCACCTTGATATTTGATCAATCACAACGGTACTAGTGACACGTACATAAAAAAAAAGAAATATTGGCAAATTTTGCCCCTGTATCAGTATAATCCTTCTAGTTTACATACAGGTAGAGTGTAAAAAGCCAATCTAACTATGTAGTAGCCAAACCGCACAAACTAACAGTGCATTCTACATATACAATAACTGGCATCTAAATTCAAGGAAAATCCAAGCCAGCTGTCAAATTTAATGCAAGTAACACGTGTAGCCACTGCCTTTCTGATAAGTACATAGATCCCCCTCCCACCCCCAATATGTATGCAGGGCTTGTAGGCCCATACCAAATATACATATACATGTTGGGGAATTGATTCGTCTTCTAATTCCAAAATAGGCAATGTACTTTGCACATTCAAGTAAAATATATGCTATAAAGTACACCTTCTAATATGCTGCAAATAACAGCGCAGATTTGAACTTGAAGGCCTCTCAAGCAAAGCTTCAATTTATGGTGCAAATATAATATGTTGCAGTTCCCCACACTGAATATTGTTATGCAATGCTATAAGATTAATGCAACTTATTATTTACAGTACAGAAATGACAGGAAAAATATACTTTCTAGTATTATTCTACTAGGTCCTAATGTTACATAATGGCGCTTTAAATAACCTCGTCCGGAAGCAAACGCACATGACACACTCGACCCTGAACTTGCAAGTTATCACATACATTTGGTGCACCGCTCAAAATAAAGAGAAGTGGTAGGGGTTTTATAAAGAGTAGTGACGTGGTTTCCTTCTTTTGCTAAGGGCGAACTCTGTCCCATACAAGGCAGGGCCGGCGACATAGCCCAAATATTCAAGTCTATGGCATCATGTGGCGGCATGCGGGTAGGGGAGGGGGGTCGCAAGAGATAGCCCGTGCAACCGGCATCCCTACCTCTTTTACAAATCTATACTTTTGTGTTAAACATATTACATCACAAATACAGTCGTGTGTGGAACCTTAAATAATAGACAATACAACTGAGCGCACATATATTTCTGTCAGATTATTTGGTGGCAAAGGAAATCCTTTTTAGGGCAGTACAAGGCAGTGCAACTCATGCGGTATATATGTACCGCGTACAGTTTAGACCAGTGCAGATATTCACGAAATCATAACGGTCCTTGAACCTTTCATAAGCAATTTTCTTTACCCCACGGTTAATGATATGCAAAAGACTACATGTCGGACGTGATGACCTTCTAATGTAATCGGAAACCGTTCCAAATTTATCCGCAAACCGTTGACAGACTAGGGCTAGGACGTCATATGCCGTCTCGTTTTTTTTTATTCGATGAAATGCAAAATGGCGGCCTCCAACTATTACATTCCCGTCAGTTTCCATCGCTCGTTTCATCTGACAAATGCTGACGTAATTATCAGTGAAATCAGAGCAATGAGAGGTAAAAGTCGAAAGATACTTACCATTTCGTTTCGGTGAGAGAAAACGTGTCAGAATTAAAAGGTTGAGGCTGAAACAAGAAAGCTTTCCCGGCTTCGGTCCTATCGTCAGGAGGCGGAGGGTGGAAGGTACCAGGAAACCCGCACCGCAGGGAGAGGCGTGTAGGCTTCCACTGTCAATAACACTAACGGCGGCTGCCATTGGTCACGCACGATTCCAGGAAAGCCGGGGAAGGTACAGCTCATCCAATCGCAGCGCGCCAGACAAAGGCTATCCGATTCATTCGTACAGAAAATAGTCCGTGGGTTAAATTTGTTTTGAGCGTTTCTGTTACTCGTAAACAATGACTGTGAGGTTGGTTATTTGTATTTACTTTGAAAGACAGAACTGCAGAACTAATTTCTTGAACAAACTGATGCGGGCGTGAACCGTTGATGGTAGTTGAAAGCGTGCCAATCAGAGAGCAGCAATGATGTCATTTCCTTATTTGGGTCAAGTCCTTGCACATGGGGACAGGGTTGCCAAATTTGGCCCCAGCGGTCATGGTACCCAGTCACACCCAGACCTCATTTCTCACATGTGCAAGTCTCCATCATCTCATAGTGCCTTTATGCTGAACAAATAAAAGCCATATACATGTATGTCTTTATACCCCAACTTTGATGAAACTTTTTTTACTCCAAGATATAACTTATATATGGTGATGTCATCATATTTTTAGATAGTAATTTCATTTTTTTCAATGGATGTGTCTTTTGAAAGGTACATGTAGTTGTACTATAAATGTACTATGACATTTCATCATTGATGCAATTAAGGCCTCATTTGCATAATATACAGCTGTTGAACTCTTGCCCAACCTTACAAATCAGAAGTTGGGTAATTGCTGAATAATTATGCATATTGTTCCCTTATTTGCATAATATCCATACTATGACCTTATTTGCATAATATCTGTCTGAAAATGTTAAACATAATCTGCTTTTGGAAAAAAAGTACTCTTAATCCCAATCGTTTAATGTTTTTTAAACGATTTAACTGCATTTCCTCATTAATTATCCAAATTATCATTTGCATGATTGACATCTATCAATTATTGCCTCTTTCCAGATTACACATAGCATGTGTTTGAACTTCCTGATATAGAGTACAATGAAATTTTCCTCATTATATTTGAACATCATTTGCACAATGAGGAAATGCTATTTCTACTGATACAACTTTGACATTTGCAACATATTTAGTTTGGAAAGAGATAATGAATTCATATGGATTATGCTAATGTCTTATTTGCATAACTAATGAGGAAAGGCGGCAAGAACGGCCAATGATGGAATTTCATATTTGCAATATATATCATGCAAATTACAAATGAGTTGATTTTCATATTTGCCAATGATATTGTTTTTGGCAAAAGTATGGAGCTGTCTAACCCTTGTTGTATGATGTGATAAAAACACACAGCAGATATGTTTTCTTATTATAAAACAGAACTTTTATCAACAGTAACATTACTCGTACTGACAACATAATTAGAGTGTAAGAAAAGTACCACTTGTGTTATCATAAAAAGCTGTGATACTCCAAGCCTGTCTCTATGTATACTTTTTAATACTTAAAGTCGTAGACAAGTGTCCATGCAAGTATTGTAAAAGCACTTATCAATAGTTAACTACAATACACTACTTGTACAACTAACATGAATTTATATATAATACTGCAATGCACCATATGGTCTAGAAAACTTACCATGATTGCAGACCTGATTGAAAAAAAAAAGTTACTTATTCATATATTCAAACCAAACAAAGTCTAAAGCAAGACAGGACTGTTCTATAGTGCAGAATATTCCACAATTGTATCTTAGCGACAGTTGGGTATTTTGGGGAACAAACGTCTATGATATACCAAAAGGACTGGAGTTCACCGGTATATATGTTAGTCAATATTGACTAGTCTATGGCAAAAACCTAACTCAGGCTTAATAGCAGACTGGAAATTTCATTGAGCACAGTAACTTTTGTTTACATTTCTCTACATGATTTAAATGAAAACACTTTGAACATGCTGTCAAATAGCAATTGTAATTGTCAACTACCACACTCTAATACATTTCACTTCAAAACTTACTTACAAGTATGTCTGAAAAAGACTGTTGCATCCATCAAATGCTGTTTTTGACCAACAAGTTTGAAATCGAATAGGGGTCAATTTCAGTTTTTAACAACATCATCTAGTGGTAAGCTTAACATTTTACATTTTGCATTGACAGAACATTGGTCCCCTCTGCTTGTCACCTTTTTACTAGTATGGTATGAGTTGAACAGGTGAGCTCTTGTGAAGTACAACAAGGTTATCTGTTGCAACACAAGTTCAACCCTTCAATATAGTAACACATACATGGTCAAACAGACGCTTGGGCATGGTCCCCACCTGCTTAAGTGACTTGTCTTCTTGATTGAGTTGGAAAATCTTTGTTGTTCCCTTGTTATTGGTGTCACGGCCTCCATAGAAGTAGATCTTCCCACCAAAGACAGTCATACCACATCTCCATCCAGTATCATGGTGGGCTACAACAGTCCACAAGTCGTCCTGAGGCCTGTAACACAGCACGTTTGAGTGAAGCCCAGCAACATAGATGCTACCATTGAGAACTGAAGCAGTGATAAATGAAGCTGCCTCAGGCATGTTGCTTACTGAATACCACTGAGAGTCTCCTGGGGTAAAGCGGTATACCGTAGATGTCGTATAGCCCTCAGCATCATATCCACCCATCACGTATATGCCACCATCTAATACTGCAACTGCATGTAAGTATCTTGGCTGTGGTAGTGGAACACCTTCAGTCCACTTGTTCAGGCTTTGGTCGTAGACTTCAACATCTGCTGTTACACATCGAGGTGAGTGGTTGATTCTTCCACCAATTGCATATACTTTTCCTCGCACCACTGCCAGCTTGCAATAGGGCCGTACTGTGTGCATTGGGGGAAGTTTAGACCAGGAGTCAAGTCTTGTCTGATACAGCCAAACGTCTGGGCACTCAATTCCACCAGACACAATAATGTCACTTGTGCCCAAAACAGCAACAGCATATCCATGATCATCGTCGTTGTTCCTCATTGTGGTCATAGAAATCCAACTTTCACTTGATGGTGTAGAGGAGTAAGTCATGGTGATGGCATTGTTGTAAACCAAGTCGAAAGGATTTGTATGTACTACTTTGTCATTTCCTCCAATGATCACTACTGCCTCCCTCAGACCGCTGGCATGTCGGGGACGGGTGCGAGGTGATTGGACTTCTCCAGGGAACGCATAATTCCTTAATGTTTCTGTAACAACATCCGGACAGCACTTGCGCATGACCTTGTCCGACTCAACATTTTCCATGAAGTACATCCTGTCCATGTAGGGGAACCTGACCAGTTCCATCAGCTCTCTCATCTCCTTCTTCCTCTTCCTGGTGTCGTGGTTGATCCATTTCAGCACTGCCGTGTACACTGTCTCTTCTGGAGCATTCAGGTCATCTGATGAGATGAGCTTGATGAGCTGGCCCTTTGTCAACCGAAGGAACTCAGGTGTTTTGCAGGCTACTGCAAACTCTTTCATTGCATATGACAATGCTTCTGCTTCTAGGTGGGGGTTTAGCATGCCGCCCAAGTTAACCATCTTCATACAGTTATTGTCACATAGACTGTCTGTTAGGAACTTTGTGCATGCATCCCTCACTGGTGGAACCTGGAAGAAGCTGGCCCCTTCCATCAGTTCTACAGCATTGTCCTCTGTTATGGTTACCTTTGACGTGTAGGCGTAGTCGACAAGCAGCTGCAAAGCACTGGCGCTGGCCTCGTGAATGGTGACCTTATGCTCCTTGCTCTCACGGTGTCCATTGCAGAACATCGCCCGAAAATATCCGCTGCAAGCTGAGAGTACATTTCTGTGGCACGGGATCTCTTTCCCCGAGACACAAAGGATGACATCTACAAGCAGGCTTTCCGATCGCAGTTCCTGCAAACCCTGCAAGAGGGCAGTTGAGTGCGCATCATGGCAGAAGTCAAGTGGCGCCTGTGACCTCTGTGCTGCTGCCATCATTGCCTAAGTCTGCAATGCAAAAACCCTTGATCAGTTGTATTTCTAGACACAAGATTGCCTCACATAGATAGATCAATCCGAGCACATGCTAACCTGGTATCCACTCTATTTGTGGCTTGGCTGCCGTAAATAGTGTAGGCTCAGCTCTACGGGCCAGATGCAGCTTTCTACCACCAGGGTATTCGTTCACACGCAGTTGGATTTTCATGCAGTAGGAGTTTGCCCAGTGGGAGTTTAATTCTACTTCTGCTCAGACTGTGGGTACGAAAGATTGCCCTGACGGCAGAAAGATTCTCCTGCCCCGAAGGGAGCCTGGCCAATCCATGGTAGGCTGGATACCAGGTTACCCCTATGCAGTTCATCATGACAATTGCTACACTAGTCTGCTGTCCAGCCCAGTGCTGTAACTGGCCCCTCCTCTGCAGACAGATTTAATCAGGCCCTTTCACAGAGGTTACCACGCACGCACGCATTTTTCAGGCGTCGTTACGTTCCGGACTTTGTTACACAAATCGAAACAATGGTAGAGACAAGACTGCTTATGTCTGAGGTTCTTCAACTTTGACATATTACCCAGAATTCCTCTCATCCGCACGTGTGTGGTAACCTCTGTGAAAGGGCTTATTGCTACACAAAATCTCCACTAAACCTAAAGCGATTAATTATCAATACTAGGGGTTTTTCTTGTTGGACCGGTCCAGAAAAACCGGACCTGAAAAAAATCAGTGGACCGGATGTTGGACCGATTGGAAAATGAATAGATTATATTGGTAGGCATTCATGTGGTTGGGGCTTACTGTCCCGCGAAAATAATAAGAGCGAAGAAGAGGAGAGTTGATAGTCATTTTTATCAAGTTTCTGCAGATAAACTTGGTCTAAAACAGAGGCAGTTAGTGTTCTTTACATGAAGATAGGATTTTAGAACGCAAATGGACGTCGGATACTCCACCAAACAGAATCCCTTGTTGCGAAATGGACCATTGTTTTGTGTATCGACAATTCACAAGTTTTCACAGATAGATAGGTCCAGGTTCAGGTCCATGGACCTGGATCGTACCTGGACCTGAATTTTCTGTATCGGTACCCAGCCCTAATCAATACAATGCTGGGCAGTAGAAACTATTACCATAATTTAGGAACAAACACTCGCATATGAAATAAAATATGAATAATTTATAGGTATATTTGTTCAAGATATAGCATACTGTATAATACAGACATAATTCATCGAAAAGAATCATATAACGTCCTTGATATATTTCAAACAGAAATTACATTTTCTCCAGTTTATGACCCAAAACTCCCATATCATGAATCATGGATGCAACTTTCCTTGTTTCTGATGAAGGGTATTTTTTTTACACGGAGGGGTTGTTAGCCCTCCCCCTTCCCCTTTTTCCTGCGCAAATAGGAACAGCTCCACTCATTGGAACCGTCAAGTCCCACAGAAATTGACAGAAATTATGTATGATTATGTAACAAGAACCAGATGGTCTTCCCGGGCCAAATTTGCTTGACAGAAAATCGGCACCATTCACTGATTAATTCAGTGATCTCTCTTCCTTCTCAGTTTCAAGATAGGCTCTCTGAATATTGATAAAGCAGTTCTAGAGTCACTAGTAGCAACGACAGTTTATTCTTACCCTTAAGTTACAGTTCTTGCTTCTGTTGTCCGCGAATAAAGCTGGCTGTGTGACTGCAGACAATCCAGCCAAGCGACACGGAAAAGCGCGGGAAACTTCCTTGAAGGTCAAAGGTTATAATTGGACTGATAGAAATCACGGAATGGGGGTGGAAAATAATGCGCAATGATATTCGTCCTCCATTGTACGACATGAAAGGAATGATAGAAAACATTTGCTTCATAATAAAAATATTCTATATTCTAAGAGTCATGGAATTAAAAGGAAACCGTTCTTATAAACAATATAACGTTACTTCCAGCCCCCCTTCTTAGAGTAGAATCTCCTTGGTGGAATATACCAATGTTGAATATGGACTACACCAAGTAACAGGGGGCGTGCCCGTTAAAATGGGGCTTGAATGTAAAAAGAAACAAGAGTCCATAGGACACATTACTCAGTGAAGTTCAGTAATTATGTTACATGTATTTGCAGTGTGACTGAGGTGTGTGATACTCTGATACTCTATTTAATCATCTAAGCAAAGACAGCTATTGTAGCATTTGCTCATAAATCATGTAAATGAGGCCCGGTTTGCATCATTTATTTCCACTTGACTCACAGTTCAACTTTACTTAACTTCCAAATGCCACAATAATCTAAATTCCCATCATTTACCACTCCAGAATTATTGCATTTTCTTGTCAATTATGTCAATTAGGTCTTCATTTGCATAGCTTTAAAAACACTGAAATGTTATCATATTTTTGCATAGTTAATTTGTTTTTTTCCAATGGATGTGTACTTTCAAAGGTACATGTACTATAAATGTACTGTGGCATGTCATCATTGATGCAGATGAGGCCTCATTTGCATAATATACAGCTATCAATGAACTCTGTGAAGATGCTTCCTGCTCAGCTGAAGACCTGCCTAAGGCTATGGAGGATAGGGATGGATGGAAGGAGAGTCATCGGTGCAACCAGCACCACTGGATGATGATGATGAATGAACTCTAGCCCAATCTTACAAATCAGAAGTCTGGTTGTGCAAGTCATTGAGGTATTTGCTTAATGATTATGCATATTGTGCCCTTATTTGCATATTAATATACATGAACATACAATTACATGATTGTGTATATGATATAATGCACTGTATAGACTAGAAAAGTTACCCAGAGAAAAACACAGTAGACCTAAATTTTATTTTGAACCTGAAAAAAAACAGTCATATATTCAAACTAAGAGTGAAGAATTGTAATATAGTAATAAGGCAGAACTGTAGTATACTTAGTGCTGTAGCCATTTTCTCTTGTAACAAACATCTACATGTACTAGACAACAAATAAAGGGTAGGACTTCACCTGGCACCTTAACTCAGGTAGAATTTACTAGACTGGTATCAATATTGATATGTAACAATAGGTAACAATATTCTTCCCTTGATAGGATACACATAGAAAACAAACATTACTTAAGGTTTTCAATACTACAGGATTTGTATAGGTTACTTATGTTAATGGATACAGGCTACAACCGATGGGGGTGTCTTCTGCCTGGGTTAAGAAAGTCCTTTTCTTTTCCATTTCAAATTCAGCTTGAACATATGGACTCTGCCATGGCAAAACCCTAGCTCACAAGCTTAAATAGCAGAGTGGAATTGAGTAGCCTTTCTCTACATGATTTATCTACATGATTTGATAAAACACTTTGAATGTGCTAACTGTTCTACTAAATGAGCAAATTGTCAAATACTAGTCTATAGCCAAAACAAAAACACCCTAATTTCCCTTCACAACTTGCATACACCCTAATTTCCCTTCACAACTTGCATACACAATGTACTTGACGAAATAAAGACTGTTGTTGTGTCCATCAACTGCTGTTTTTCACGGAGGTTTTAGGACTCGAAGAGGAGGCATGGCTTTGGGATCAGTCTACTTCAATCATTATACATTTTAAACAACATCATCTAGTAGGCTTAACAAGTAACATTGTCCATTGACAAAACATTGGTCCCCTCTGCTTGTCACCTTTTTACTAGTATGGCATGAGTTGAACATGTGAGCCCTTAGAAGTACAATGTTCTCTGTTGTACCTCAAGTTTAACCCTTCAATATAGTAACACAAACATGGTCAATCAGACGCTTGGGCATGTTTCCCACCTGCTTAAGTGACTTATCTTCTGGATTCAGTTGTAAAACCTTTGTCGTTCCATTGACATTGTCGTCACAGCCTCCATAGATGTAAATCTCCCCACCAAACACAGTCATACCACATTTGCGTACAGTGTCATGGTGGGCTACAACAGTCCACAAGTCCTCCTGAGGCCTGTAACACAGCAAGTTTGAGGGAAACCCAGCAACATAGATGCTACCATTGAGAACTGAAGCAGTGATAAATGAAGCTTCCTCAGGCATGTCCTTTACTGAATACCACTGAGAGTCTCCCGGGGTAAAGCGGTATACGGTAGATGTCTCATAGTCCTCAGCATCAAATCCACCCATCACATATATGTTACGATCTAACACTGCAACTGCATGCAGGTACCTTGGCTGTGGGAGTGAAACACCTTCAGTCCACTTGTTCAGGCTTTGGTCATAGACTTCAACATCTGCTATTACGCGTAGAGGTGCGTCGTCGGTTCTCCCACCAATTGCGTACACTTTTCCTTGCACCACTGCCAGCTTGCAATAGTCCCGTTCTGTGTGCATTGGGGTAAGTTTAGACCAGGAGTCAAGTTTTGCCAGATACAGCCAAACGCCCTGGCACTGAATCCCACTGGAAACCATGATGTCGCTTGTCCCCAAAACAGCCACAGCAAATCCATGGTCATTCCTGTTCTTCATTGTGGTCATAGAAATCCAACTTTCACTTGATGGTGCAAAGGAGTAAGTCATGTTGATGGCATTGCTGTAAGCCAAAGGAGTTTTCTCTAATACTGTCTCATTCCCTCCTATGACCACTACTGCCTCCCTCAGACCAGTGGCACGGCGGGGACGGGTGCGAGGTGACTGGACTTCTCCAGGGAACGCATAATGCCTCACAGTTTCTGTGACAACATCCCGGCAGCTGTTGAGCATGACCTTGTTTAACTGTACCTTCTCCATGAAGTACATCCTGTCCATGTAGGGGAACCTGACCAGTTCCATCAGTTCTTTCATCTCCTTCTTCCTCTTCCTGGTGTCATGGTTGATCCATCTCAGCACTGCCGTGTACACTGTCTCTTCTGGAGCATTCAGGTCATCTGATGAGATGAGCTTGATGAGCTGGTCCTTTGTCAACCCAAGGAACTCAGGTGTTTTGCTGGCTGCTGCAAACTCTTTCATGGCAAACGATAATGCCTCTGCCTCCAGTTTGGAGTTAAGCATGCCGCCCAAGTTTACCATCTTCATACAGTTATTGACACATAGGCTGTCTGTTAGGAACTTTGTGCATGCATCGCTCACTGGTGGAACCTGGAAGAAGCTGGCCCCTTCCATCAGTTCTACAGCATTGTCCTCTGTGATGGTAACCTTTGACATGTAGGCGTAGTCGACAAGAAGCTGCAAGGCACTGGCGCTGGCCTCATGAATGGTAACCTTATGCTCCTTGCTCTCACGGTGTCCATTGCAGAACATCGCACGAAAATATCCACTGCAAGCAGCGAGTACATTTCTGTGGCACGGGATCTCTTTACCCGAGACACAAAGGATGACATCTACAAGCAGGTTTTCCGATCGCAGTTCCTGCAAACCCTGCAAGAGGGCAGTTGAGTGTGTATCATAGCAGAAATCAAGCGGCGCCTGTGACCTCTGTGCTGCTGCCATCATTGCCTAAGTCTGCAATGCAAAAACACTTGTTGTATTTCTAGATACAAGAGTGCTCAATCTCAGCACAATGCAAGGTAATCAGCTCTGATTAATACACATACAAACAAAAAAATTGGGACAGACGGACACGACAAACAGTGCTAGATACTAGTATCACCTAATTAAATCTCGCTTATAGCAGCTTGGCCAAATATCTGCTGGCCCCCTCCTCTGGGAGGGGCCAGTTACAGCCCTGGACAGCAGATTTTGTGTTACACAGACTATGCTAAATATTACAATGTATATGTCCATGTGTTCTACTGGGCTTCCTATGGACCATCATGGAGGTTCAAACAGCATAAAATTGAGTCTCCTTGCTGAAAGGCAGCAACAAAACTGATGCACTACCGGTATTCCTGAGTTTACGGAAAAGGCTGGGCTGTCTACCTGGGCTGTCTACCTGGGCTGTCTACCTGGGCTGGCTATCACGTCAGGCTACTTGAACCTACGAAAGCCCATTGGGACAAAAGCTGTTTTAGCAGTAGAGCTGTTTTAGCAGTAGGGGTAGCAGTTTGTGCTCAATGAAGAAGCTATGTGTGAAGCTATTGTGTGTGTTACATAACCAAGAGGTTCTGGGTTCAAATCAGTTGATATGCCACCGATCTTGTACCCTTGGGAAGGGCTATTAACACGACTTATTGGGCTGATTGGATTAGTCTTAAGACTGGTGGCTAGTTGGTCAAAGGCGGCCAGGAGCCGTTCTTTAGGAGCTGTCAGGGTCCAGGCTTCTGCGCCATACATTAGGATCAACAATTGAATTGTGAGGAGCTTAAAATAAGCGTTGCTAAAAGTGCAAGGGTCTGGAACTGCTGCCATTTGGTGCTAACTCAGGTGACCTCAATACGACAGCAATTACCCCAGGTGCGGCCATAGGACTTAAGGTTTTGAACCACTTACACTGGGAAGGAAGGACCCCTAGTCTTTTCCGTAAGTGTGGTGGGTTCTTTGCCCTATCTGAGGGAGGGCCCTTACCGAAGCTAGGTACTCTTTTCTCTACCCTAGTGAAGGGAGGAAAGTCGTGTTAAGAGCCCTTCCAAAGTGCACAAGATTGGTGGCATATCAACTGATTCAAACCCAAACTGATTCAAACAGGTCCTTCACACACTGCCACTTCACACAGCTCTTTCACATAATAACACACAGATCCTTCGCTGAGCACAAACAGCCCCTACTGCTAAAACAGCTTTTGTCCCAATGGGCTTTCGTAGGTCCAAGTAGCCTGACGTGATAGCCAGCCCAGGTAGACAGCCCAGGTAGACAGCCCAGGTAGACAGCCCAGCCTTTTCCGTAAACCCGGTATTCCTCACCGAAGTAAAAGCTACTCTCCAAGATCGGAAGGTCAATCAAAAAAAAAAACAACGATGAAAAGGTCATGATTTTTCCCACCGACCTCTGCTCGGAGAGTAGTAAAAGTACTAGTATCTCAGTCTCTACTGCCAAGGTAATTGTTCACACTCAGTAGGATTTTCACGTAGTAGGAGTTTTGCGAGTTTGGCTAGTTTATACTTCTGACCACAAAACTTGACACTAGTAAACGCGGGGTTTTTGGAGCAGGTTAGCCTGCAGGCTAGCCAGGCTACCCTTTTTGGGCCCCAAGGTTATGTATGGTGGTTTTGCCCTATTGGAATTTTTGAATGCTGGGTTACATGGCTGACAGTATAGCCACAGAGAAGAGTACATTTTGGGGTTTCTGTGATGGATGCTGCTTGTTTATTGCAGCTACCCACCCCCATTTCTACACCAAATCGATGCATTCTGAGCTGAAACTGTACCCAGTTATACATTTTGCAGCTTTAAAACATTCAATTAGGTGCCAAACCCCCATGCCTACCCTTGTTGTTCCAAAAGGGGGCCTAAAAAGCCTGCACGCTATCCTGCTGGGCCCAGGGTTTTCCGTAAACCCAGTAAACGAGTTATGGGAAGTGTGAAAGTCGTGAATATATCATGCATGCAACTTCCCTTGTTTCTGAATCAGGGTATTATTTTGAACGGAGGGGTTGTCATCCCTCCCCCTCTCCCTTTTTTTCATGCCCATGATATACGAACAGCTACGCTCATTGGAACCACCAAGTCCCTCGGACTGTAACAAGAACCAGATGGTCTTCCCGGGCGAAATTTGCTTGACAGAAATAAATTATTTTGAGAAAAACGGTACCATTCAGTGATCTCTATTCCTTCTCAGTTCCAAGATAGGCTCTCTGACATTGAGAAAGTAGTTTTAGAGTAGCTAGTAGCAACGACAGTTTCTTACCTGGCACACTTTTACAGTTCTTTCTTCTGTTGTCCGGGAATAAAGCTATCCGCTGGGTGACTGTAGACGATCTGGCCAAGCGACACAGAAAAGCGCGGGAAACTATTTGGAAGGTCAAAGGTTATCATTGGAATGATAGAAATCACGGAAGGGGGTGCGGAGAATGACGTGTAATGAAAGGAAGGATCCAAAACAGTTGCTTCATAACACATATATTCTATATTTTAAGAATGATGTAATTAAATGTAAACTATTGTCAATGTACTTCCAGCCTCCGTTCTTAGAGTCTTATTGGTGGAATATCACCATGCACTAACGTTACCTTCCACCCCTATTCCGTGATTTCTATCATTCCAATTATAACCTTTGACCTTCCGGGAAGTTTTCCGCTGCACTTCTCTGTGACAGTGTGTGGCTTGGCTGTGCGGTGACCAAATCGTTTGCTGGTACCCAATTTATTCCCAGAAAACAAGTTAGCCGTGCGAAAGTGTCAGGTAAGAGTAAACTGTCGTTGCTATAGAACTATTCAGTAATCAGAAGGTATTTTGAAACTGAGAAGCGAGAGTCACTAAAAAATACCGGTTTTCTGTCATCAAAAATTATTTTGTCCGGGAAGACCATCTGGTTCAAGTTACTTGCAACCTCTCCCATTCGTGTAAGAAAAATACCCTGTTACAGAATTACAGCTATAAGCTTTGTCAGCTACCCCCACCCCCAAAGAGCCGATCATAGAAATATTTGATCAAGTTTTATAATTATCAATGTTGAAAAATTGGCATTTGGTGTTCAGAAACTGCAGAATTTATAGTGTGCCATCATGATTTGTGAAGCAACCTACACACATTTGAGCATGTGGTTTCTTCCCCCAGCAAACTGTTACAAGCTACATTCTTCTCCTTTTATTCTCATTCATAAACCCTAGACTGTTCACAACCTTGTGTAAAATTTTGTTAAAAGTTTTACAACACCTTGTTGGCATCACAATGCCATTGTTTTTGGGATGAGAATTACCAGATTGTCTACCCAGTTCTCACGTCCCCAGCCTGAGTTTTTGCACAAAGGTACTAAGTTAGTATGGTAATGGTTTCTGAGGTAATGCTATTGCCCAGCTTTTTTATTGTTAATGTTAATATGTAGATCATTTCAAGTTTAGTGTGACTGTGAGTACATGAAGGTGGTGCATATAAGCAGGCCAACAAAACACAGGGACACATACATTGTCATTTATCTGCTAGGTAATCTCCAACTCCAAGCAGATCTTACGGTAGCATGAGATAGTATCAAAAGCTGGCGAGGAGTGAAGCCTGCTAAGGAGTGTTTTTGGCTACCAGGAAGGGATACCTCTTGACTGACTGCACTCCTTGGCCAGTTTGGTACTATCTTATGCCATTGTAGGATCTGCTTGGAGATTAATATCTGGGCTAGCCTGTATGTTGTTTCTGTGTGTCATTCTGAGCTGTGTGAGAGGGTGAAGGCTGACATCTTATACAGTATTAGTTTGCGTGGTAATAGATTGAGCTATCTATGTGAGGTATTTTTGTGTCTAGAAAGTAGAAGTATAACTAACTGATAAAGAGTTTTTGCATTGCAGACATAGGCTATGATGGCAGCAGCACAGAGGTCACTTGACTTCTGCCACGATATACACTCAACTGCCCTCTTGCAGGGTTTGCAGGAACTGCGATCGGAAACCCTGCTGGTAGATGTCGTCCTTTGTGTCTCGGGAAAAGAGATCCCGTGCCACAGAAATGTACTCGCTGCTTGCAGTGGATATTTTCGTGCGATGTTCTGCAATGGACACCGTGAGAGCAAGGAGCATAAGGTTACCATTCACGAGGCCAGCCCCAGTGCCTTGCAGCTTCTTGTCGAGTATGCCTACACGTCCAAGGTAACCATCACAGAGGACAATGCTGTAGAACTGATGGAAGGGGCCAGCTTCTTCCAGGTTCCACCAGTGAGCGATGCATGCACAAAGTTCCTAACGGACAGTCTATGTGTCAAAAACTGTATGAAGATGGTTAACTTGGGCGGCATGCTAAACTCCAACCTGGAGGCAGAGGCATTGTCGTATGCCTTGAAAGAGTTTGCAGCAGCCTGCAAAACACCTGAGTTCCTTTTGTTGACAAAGGACCAGCTCATCAAGCTCATCTCATCAGATGACCTGAATGCTCCTGAAGAGACAGTGTACACGGCAGTGCTGAGATGGATCAACCATGACACCAGGAAGAGGAAGAAGGAGATGAGAGAGCTGATGGAGCTGGTCAGGTTCCCCTTCATGGATAGGAGGTATTTCATGGAGAAGGTGGAGACAGACAAGGCCATGCGCAAGTGCTGCCCAGATGTTGTTACTGAAACTTTAAGAAATTATGCTTTCCCTGGAGAAGTCCAATCACCCCGCACCCGTCCCCGCCATGCCAGTGGTCTGAGGGAGGCAGTAGTGGTCATTGGAGGGAACGAGAAATTAGAAGAAGGACACCCTTCTATGTACAGTAATGCAATCACCATTACTCACTCCTCTGCACCATCAGGTGAAAGTTGGACTTCCTTGACCACAATGAAGAACAGGGATGACCATGGCTTTGCTGTGGCTGTTTTAGGCACAAGTGATATTATCGTATCTGGTGGGATTGAGGGCCCAGATGTTTGGCTATATCAGGCAAGACTTGACTCCTGGTCTGAGGTTACTCCAATGCACACAGCACGACCCTATTGTAAGCTGGCAGTGGTGCATGGGAAAGTATATGCAATTGGTGGAAGAATCAGCCGCTCACCTCTATGTGTAACAGCAGATGTTGAAGTCTATGACCAAAGCCTGAACAAGTGGACTGAAGGTGTTCCACTCCCACAGCCAAAGTACTGTCATGCAGTTGCAGTGTTGGATGGTAGCATATACACGATGGGTGGACGTGATGCTGAGAAGTGTGACACATCTACAGTATACCGCTTTACCCCGGGAGACTCTCAGTGGTATTCAGTAGCGTCCATGCCTGAAGCGGCTTCAGTTATCACCGCTTCAGCTCTCAATGGCAGCATCTATGTTGCTGGGCTCCCTTCAAAGGTGCTGTGTTACAGGCCTGAGGACCTGTGGACTGTTGTAGCCCACCATGATGCTGTGCGCAGATGTGGTATGACTGTCTTTAGTGGGGAGATTTACATCTATGGAGGCCGGGACAACACTAACAATGGAACGACAAAGATTTTGCAACTCAATCCAGAAGACAAGTCACTTACGCAGGTGGGGACCATGCCCGAGGGTCTGTTTGACCTAGTTTGTGTTACTATATTGAAGGGTTGAATTTGATGCACAACAGAAAACCTTGTACTTCTAAGAGCTCACCCGTTCAACTCATTCATGCCATACTAGTAAAAATGTGACAATGTTACTTGTTAAGCCTACTATAGCCTCCATAGCAGGCTCTCTATGGACTTTTTTGGCACTTTTGCTGGCCATTTCTTTTTGTACTGGGTCGCTGATTGCTGGCCTCTCTCATAGCCGTCCATTTTAGAGCCTGCATTTTTTCGGCGGTACAAAGTCATATTATAAAACGATTAGGGCGATTAACAAGGAGGTGCGAATTCCCTGCCTGCCGTGGACGGCTAATAAACTGCACGCATCTCCGCCGGACGCGGACAGTGCGCTGTCACGCCCCGCGTGCACTGACCCGACAATTCTCTAACGGTTTCGGGGTCAAACTGCTTTTTAAAAACACAGAAGTGAAACTTACCAGTTCGACGTTCTTTTGGTATGTCCGACGCCTTTGCTTGGGCGGAGCGCGTAGGCCGTGACAGATGGCGGCCGGGAGGCGCGTGTCGCCCGAGTTGTAAAATGCTTGCAGCCGACATGCGAATTGCCTCTCACGAATTATTCCTAACGTATGTGTTAATAGGGCAGATGAATGGCTAATCGTTTTATAATATGACTTTGTACCGCCGAAAAAATGCAGGCTCTAAAATGGACGGCTATGAGAGAGGCCAGCAATCAGCTACCCAGTACAAAAAGAAATGGCCAGCAAAAGTGCCAAAAAAGTCCATAGAGAGCCTGCTATGGCCGAGGCTAAGCCTACTAGGTGATGTTCTTAAAATCAACTTCTTGAACGTTCTATGTCATAATGAATTGGAATAGACTGATTCCAATAAAGCCATGCCCCCAGTTGAATTTCAAACCTCCTTTAAAAGTAGCAGGACAGGACAGTCTCAGCAAGTACACGTAAGCAAGTTGTGACGAGAAATGCATTAAGTCATTTAAGGTGAGGTAGTTTATTTTTTTATCATGTGGCAACAGTGGTACTTTTCTTACACTTACACTACTAGTGCTATTCATAAAGTTCTGTTTTTTTAGTGAAATGTATCTGCTGTGTGTTTTCCTAACATCTACAAGACCTCCATACTTTTGCCAAACAATATCTTGCATAATTCATTAATTGACATGAAAATAAATAATTCTGTAGTGGTATTAAAATGAAGGGAATTTCAATTATTGTGGCATGTGGAAGTTAGGTAAAGTGGAACTGTGAGTCAAGTGGAAATAAATTGTGCAAATGGGGGCCTCACATGATTTATGAGCAAATGCTACAGTAGCCATCATTGATTAAAGAGAGTATCAAACACCTCAGCCACACTGCAAATAGCATGATTACTTCACAGAGGATTGTGTCCTGTGGACTCTTGTCTCTGTTTATATTCAAAGCCCATTTTGAAAACGGGCTTACCCCTTTTGGTTACTTTGTGTAGTCCATATTAAACATTGGTAGTGCCTGTTTTCAAAATGGGCTCTGAATATAAAGTTAGACATGAGCCCATGGGGCACGATCTAATCTCCAAGCAGATCCTACAATGGCATAAGATAGTACCAAACAGCCAAGAGGTGTCCATTTGCCATGTAGAATCTGCCCCCAGTCGGTTAGAACAAAGGCTATTAACATCCAATTGTCTCCCATTCAAACTGTGCTTGCAGTGTAGGTGCTAATTGCCCTCCTTCCTGTTTGGTGCTAACTTCCAACCAAGGAGGTTAAAACTCCTTGTTCCAACTGGGACATAGAACTTTATTTGCACGACAACTGTAAAGGATACAATGTGTGGCAACTTGTACATACAATACATACAGAACAGTTTGACATGAGTTGCTAGTATCTAAAAATCTAAGAAACTAATCTATTTTACAAATAATAACAGTATTAACAATCAGGCTAGCGACATGTGCTGGTCAGTGGTGTAAGTCGCTCGTAAAATCATTAGCACATGGCTACGGGGAGGGGCAGCAACACCATTGTTGAATAGAAATGCTCCTCCCTGTTTCAGTGCAGGCAGATCTCCGGTAGCGAAACACACTCCTAAGGCCGGCTTGACTCCTCTGCCAGCTTTTGATACTATCTTATGCTACCGTAGGATCTGCATGGAGATTAGCACGATCCTCTGTGAAGTAACTATGGTATTTGTCAACCAAACCCTACATTATAATAATAAACCAGCCCACAAAATGGCAAGTATGAAAAAACAAACAAACATATCGGCCAGAGTTGCCAAACAATTATAACAATAACTCTGAGCCCAGCTACCCAGATTCTTCATAATTTATTCTCTGTATCAATTGTACATCATTCACCAAATAGCTTTTCCACAGATATATAATAAGGTCTTAAGTTTGACAAAGATAAATACATGATGTAGCATTCAGCACCAATCAAGCTTGACACAAGCTTTCCATGATTTCTAAGACCTTGATGAACAGACAATATTCCCCTAACAAAACGTTCACTTAAAACAATTAATTGCATTTCATTGTCTTGTATACTACTTCCAGCAACACATATTTGGCACTGCCAAATGTACATTTTGATCATAATAAATCACACTACATGTACAAGGAAATTGTGTGACTTTGTTGCACAGAAATCATTGCATTGTCTAACATCAATTTGTTTATCATTAAACCTCAATATACATTCACCCTCTCCAAAGGGTCTGCAAGCTCTTTTGCATAAGGCATAGGCAGACTATTTTGATTTACAATTCATGGAAATCCTTCTCGTTCACATAATGTGTAATGAGGCAACCATAATATACCATGACAATGTCAAGAGGGTCGGATTCGGCATGCTCTTTTCAGTAAGGCGTAGGCAACATTTTTGTGATTTCCCATAATTCCTGGGAATTCATCTTGCTCACGTAAGTTGAGGCCAACAAATTTTGCGTAACTGCCTTCCTTGATTTTGGCGTAATGTCGTACATATGGGGATCTTCTGAATTCAGCGTAAATTGTTGTGGGGACCCCCATGCTGACCCTCTCTCAAGACAGAGTACATGTTCTGCAGCATAGTATTGTACAGTACCTAGTAGACGTAATCTTATATATTCTGAACTCTTGCCACTTATGGTGATACTGGTAAAAGCATATGGCAACACTGAATATTTGAATAGCCCTGTATGTATTATATAGATGCATCAGAACATAACACATCAGTTTTGTTATTGCTGTTTGACTCTACAAAGAAACACACTGAGACAAAGATACATTCTAGCTCTGATCATAGATTCGAAATTTCACTAGTACCCAAGTTTAATTTTCTTTCCTTTGATGGCCAAAAGAGCTTGACATCAGCAAATAACAAGCCAATGCATTCTGACCAATAGATATGGAGATAGCCTACAATACCAATAGCCAATGTACTGACAATAACACTAGACTACAAGATAATAACTGGCGTACAGTTCTGATCATATACAGCTACAAAATCTGATATACTGGCATATAGTCTCGAAGTAAAAGACTTGTTAATACTTGCATATTGAACAAGCACTGTGGGTTATGCAATACACTTTATGATTTGGTAACTGTTAAGACATGTCCATTTAATGATTTATGTCAGAGCACCTGGAAGCAAGTGGGATGTCTCTATAGATAAACAGCTAACAACCTCACAATTGAGCTTCTGCTTCCAATTAGTTGGTATGCAAATGGAAGACCCTGGTTCAATCCTGGTTAGGGCATTTTGGTTGGGGCTGCATCTGTCTTTCAGAAGAGGCATAAAATAGTGTTCCATTTTATAGAAATTTCACATTAATACTTATTTTGTTACATCAGTTTCTTGGAGCATTGAAATATGATAATATGCAAGATGCTTACTGGTATTTATCATAATCCCTTTCCTTATCCAACAGCTTCAGGTGTAAAAGTCAGGTTTCTACAAAATCTCCTTATAAAAAAACACAGCCCTTAAGACATGTAAGATACAGAATGAAAGAAAATGTCCTCAACACAGCAGTAAATGGAATGCGTATTGAGCCAGCTGCCCTAGCTATGCAAGTAGGCGAATGCTGCCGCTGTCCGAGGCAAGGAGAAGGAGTCTGTTCAGAGGAAGCACTGTGGCCGCTGTCATCACACCCTTAAAAGCCTCCGAGCGGAGCTTGGTCAGGGTGAAGGATGCCTACAAATAGACAAGACATGTGAAACTGAAGATATCATCTGTACATCTTGAACCATAACAAAGCTTACAGTGCATAACCATTGTTAAGTACATACAACTGCAATTTTTTCATAATTAGTTTGCTGTTCTTCCTTTCAAAAGAATTTAAGCAAGATGGACTGGATAGCCATCGAAAATTTGGAGGTACGTTTGCTTACCTTTAATAACAGTCTGACTGATTGATGAAAAATTCTACTAACTGTGAACATACGTGACTAATGAATCTCTTCAACAATTTCAAAAGAATGTTTTTTTTCGACAGTTGTGGTGCCAGGTTCTAAAGCAGCTGTCACGTTTACTATAGTATGACATCACAGACGGAAACTAACTTGATTACCTGGCAATAAGAATCAAGAACTGGAAGTATGGTTTGTAAGATTTGACGACAACATCAGAAGGGTGTATATTTTGTACAAATACTTAATATGTTCATAGAATATTACCTCAATAACACTGCTTTTGTTTTGTATTCATATTAGTACAGACTAATGCAGTTCTATGCAGCATCCGTTCTTCCATCCTTTGACAGAATTTTGCTACTGGGGACGGACAAAAGTTTTACCAATTCCTTCCTCTATGATGCACAAATAGTGGCAGGTAAAGATGTCAAAACAGATGCCATTGAACCAAGCAAAGTCTACCAGCAGAATTTGCCCCTCAAAATGCAGGGAATAGATAGAATTTCAGAGGGTCTAGGTTTCAAAATTTTCAGGGGCATGCTCCCCCTGGACTTTCCCAGGATCGTTGAGATGGAATTCAAAATCCAGGGGAATGAAAAAAAAAAACAGGCTGGCTAGAACACTGGTACAGACATTCCTTTCTCTCTGCTGAAACCTGTGCCTTCCTTGTGCAGCTTACCTTACTGTTTAAGGCACTGTGGATGCCAATCTTGTTGGAGGCAGTAGCAGAGATCACCTGGTTGTTGTAAAGACAGAGGGCATGGGCCGGCTCACTGTGTCCTAGGGAACAATATAACAACAAAGCTGTTTACTGTAAATGCATTTATGTTCTCAACGGTTTTATGTGACCGCTTCACCGCAAACTCGAGACCACTGAGAAAATTATAATCTCTCTTGTCCAATTACTACGAGTATGCACTACCCTAGGATACAAATGTACATTGTGCATTTCAATTGTGATGTGTTGGAGGCACCTCTTATGGTGAAGTTTTACAAATACTAACACTTGAAGGCACAATTGAATGCAGTGTCCTGACTCTAATGCTTGTACATGTATGTATGCAGGAGGGTAGATACAGCTATTGTGAACTCAAAACGACTGCAAATTTACCTTATTGTGAAATTGAATCATCGAGATCTTATATCCATGTATAGTACTTCATCTGGACACAACTTTAAAATCTACATTAAATTTTGTTCATGTATTTGTCAAGTCATGGCATGACATGTTGCAACACTGTTTGCTATGTCCAAACTGTCTTTGCCATTTTTTCTCCCCACCTCTTTTTTTTCTATTTACGAATCTTAAAAGATTTAAAGATCACTACTGAAGAATAAAATAAAAAATACACATGTAGCTTCATAAGCTATCACCTTTGAACAAGCATGCGGGTTTGCCATCAAACCCTCTCCACAGAACAATATTGTGGTCCACTGATGAGGAGATGAAGCTGTTGTTGTCATAGGCTTTCATCTGTACGGATAAAAAGAAGGGTGGGTTTGCAAAAAACTACTGTAGCTAAGAGAGATATTGAAAATATACGTGTATACCAGTGGTATTCACTCACCAGTAAAAGCTATTCATGCACACTCAGACAGAAACATGTCATCACAATTTTTGAAGTACAACTGGATGCAGATATCACATCATACATAACATGATAAAGATGTTCATTTTTAGGTGGTATTCCATCAAAACAAAACAAGCATATTGATGTCACTCTGCTTGTTCGTAGTCAGCACTGCACATGCACAGTGTCAATGTTGAAGGCCCTCAAGACAAAACCCATGTTGAGCATGGTGTTGACAAGAACTGTTTACAAGGTAGGGGTCATCACCTTTGACCTTGAGCATGTGCAGTTGCCATAGTCTTCACCCCCATTATCCTTCCAAAAACCACAATGTATTCTTTTGATTATGGTGTCTAACAATTCAATTGTCCAAAAGACCAAAACTTGTGAACAACTTCAAGACATTTAAAAAAAAAAGAGTCTGGTCCATTACCTGGAGAATCTCTCCCTCGTGTGCCCGCCAAATCTTGATGATAGTGCCTGTTCTAACGTCCAGGGCAGACACTACACCTGAGGAGAACCCCACAGCCATCCACGTGCCTGACGGACTCACACACAGGCACCGGATCAGACCCACTGTGGACAACAAAAACAGATCATCAGAAAATAAAGAAAACATGTCATAACCATGCATATAAACATATGTTACAACCATCGAAATTACATCACCACATATCATATTTATCTATTTATTGACATAACAGGTGACTGTCACCTTTTGAAGATGCCAACCTAGAGAATAGAACCTAAGATTTGGTCCACTCACACCGTGAAGGACCCATACACATTTCCGTAAGGGTGCTGGGTTATTGATTGGGCTTGAGGTGTGGCTCTCCTTAAACATGGGACCTCCATACTTACATCCCATAAAAGTGGGTGTCCCTATCCTAAGCTTATTTCATTGTACTCATTTAATGAGATTTGAGGAAATAGGTGAAAAGTGCCATTCCTAGATTTGAACCCTAAACCTTCAGGTTCTAAGTCAACAACCCTAACCACAAGGTCATCATTCCACCTCAAGTGCCCCTCACAATGTAACAGCATTGTCAGATGTCAAATGCAAATTTTAAGTGTACTGGCCCAGTGTCCACACTCACTTGACTGTCCTCCTGTGACTCGGAACTCGTGCTGAAAGTTGGCCGTTCTGCCGTCTATAAATCTGTGAGAAATGAACGCAAGTGTGTAAAGATGACTATTTAGCTAATAGTGCATGACTTCTATCACGGAATAGAGAAGTTGTCATAAAATAAACAGCTTGTTCTTTCTGTCTTATTGTTTTTTCTTTCTCATACTCTGAAATTCAATATATTATAGATGAAATATGCTGGATAGGAACCCGCGGAGATGATGGTGTCACCTCTCCGAGGATGAACTGAACTGAACTGATTGATGAAAATATATTATGCATGAGGGTATCCAAAATCTCTGTGAAAAAATGTACAAAACTTTCTACAGATCTTTCTTTCAAAATTATTATTGAAAACTTGGGGCTTTCTGTTTTTCTACAGCTTTTCTACAAAGACCTCAAATGTCGCATTATGTACACGTTATTTAAATTGTCATCTGTATGTTTTCTGTCACACTTTATGCTTGTACACTTTTGCTGATTGTTGCCTTCTTACAATTAGCCAACAAGATTGAATTTGTAAATACACTTCAATAACACTGACCTGAGTGTAGCTTCCGCTGTGGCAGCGATCATGGCAGTGTGGGGAGGGGGGAGGCAGGACAGGACACTGATGGGGTTCCTGGAGCAGTCAAACACTCGCACCATCGCTCCAACAAACGGGTCCCACAGCTGAAGGGAAGAAAAAAGAGATTCCACTCTTTATGTATTAGAATGACAAAGAAATAAAGCAGATGATTGTAGTTCATTAATCACAGAAATAAAGTTTGATTGACTTAACAGGTGTCCATCAATCACTCTAAGGTGGATGTGACTAGTATCACTTCATCCAGGTCTACGGGCTCAACCATGGACCTAGCCCAATCCAACCTTCCCATCCTGCGAGTATCCAATTATACATCCAAGTAACTAGACAAATTTCCTCCCAGTCTGCGCGCAAAACTTTGGAACCAACCTCCTTATGCCTAGGTTACACATAGCCAAATTTAGCTCTCAAAACCAGCTGGCCCTTAGCCGACTCAGGTCGGCAGTAATTTGCAGATCACTGGCCAACCCACTCCAAACCAGCACCTGAGCCGAATGTTTTGAACATTTCAAACATTTGGATGGCGCAGCCGAACGCCAGCTGATTCAGCTGAACGCCAGTCGACTACAGCCGACTTGGGTCCTGAATCACTCCTAACCATAGTCGGGAGAGAGTCGGGAGCCAAATTGGGCTATGTGTAACCTAGGCATCATCCTGCCAATTGCCGATTATTGTCACATTCTGACACTCTACAAGATTCAATCATGACAAACATCACACTAAAAACAATACCTCCATTTTCACAGAGGTAATGACAGATGCAAGTAAATACAGTCGAATATGTAGTGGTGCGTACATGAACGTTACTATCACACGAAGCCGCCAGTCGCAGAGGCTCCACCATGCCCACGTGGAACACACTCTTCCTGTGCTGCGTGTACGTCCAGCGGCACCCCGACCGGCTGTACCCGTCACCATGGTTACGGATGGACCACAGCTTGACCGTTTTGTCCTTGCTCGCACTCATGAAGGCATTCTCCATGTCCATGATGTAAAGGGACCGCACACTGTTACTGTGCCCTGAAGAAGAATCAAATGGAATAATCAAAAGCAAGAACAAAAAAAGCAAGAACAATACACATGTTTTTGCTTTAACACAGTTGCACTTCTCTAACACTAAACATTTCAGAATCCATATTGTATTCAAGTTAGTAATTGTAACATTAGTATAAGTTTCTTTGTTTCAAGTAACTGATTTTTTTCTGTACATCAGACTTTCCCTTCCTGTTATATACTTACCGTTATATTTCTGTTATACAACACATCTAGAATCACATTTTTGTTCAGTTGTGCCTTTGATACCATTTAATGTTGCAATAAAAAGCAATAATGAAACATATTTATTTATTTGTTAAACAGAAGCATGCTACTTCCAATGACATTCAAATTTTGCAAAATCAGCATTCGGTGGCAACTAGAGAAGAGGAAATATGCTATGAAACTTCTTTCTCACCATGAAATGTTTGTAACTTGATCTGATTGAAGTGAAACACGTTGTCTCTTTCTCCCAGCCCTGTATCAAAGAGAGAACAGCAAGGTCAATGAATAGAATGGTGTAATGGCAGGTTGTTTGGACCATAACCCGGAGGTCCTGGGTTCAACGGTGCACACACCAATTCTTCCGCGACAGGGGTCCGAGATAGTGCGCGAGAAAAATGTGAGGGAAGGGTCTCGAGGGTCCGTGTTTGAGTTCAAATTTCTCATAATCTGCTGCGAAGTGGCATTTAATACTGGTATGGCTAAAAAGCGTAAGAAGTAATGTGTTTTTGGTGCAAATTGGTTTTGGGCCCGAGGGTCACTTCCTTGTATTTCTACGCTTTGGAAGTGATTCGCCGTTGACCCAGATTTCCCGTCCATATGCGGTCTGTGAGCCGTGATGGTATGCCTCGCGCGTCGGGTTATTGTAAAAATCTCAGTGTTACGATTTTCTTTATTTTTTGCCTGATTAATCTTAGGTGTATTCTCTTTCCGACAATATCAGTCATTTTCATGACTAAACTATAGGTGATGGGTTTATTTCCACGTCAAAATTCCCCTTTTTGTGCATACTTTTTTGCGTGAAAAAAACTTTTCTCCCCCCAAAATTATGAAAAGTAGAGAGAGTGAAGAAACTGAAACCCGGCTGTTCTTAAAGCTGGAGTGATATCCGTCATTCCCATATACGGCTTTTCTGCTTTAGATCCATTTTCTTGAAGAGACGGCCTCTCGACTTGGGGGTGCGCAGCCTCGATTTGAGACCCCAAATAAACTGGGGTGTGCACCGTTAATATGGCCCCTCCTACAAAACCTAAAAGCAAAGAAAGTCAACAAATTGCATTTTCCCCAGTAAAGTGCGTACCCTTGACCAAATGATATAGAAAAAAAATCGGAATTCGCAACTTTTGAAATGATTATATAATGTTGATAAAATGCATGATTTGCCCCCCTCCCCACGCCCCCCCCCCCCCCTGACCATAGTCATATAACCTTCAAAGTGTGTATGCTTAGACATCAATGGCGTTATGTTTACCAAAACATCTTTTTAGTACTACTTCATCTCTGGGCCACTTGGAAATAGCTTTTATCTGTTTAATGGCGACTCCTGCATTGAAGGGAATGCTTTTTTTAATGAAAAAGTCTTCAAATAACGTCACTTTCGTTCATTCCAGCAAAATCAAGTTTTAGGTTCGGGCTCGCGAGGGTAGTCAATGTTCAGACAAATAAGTCGCTCTAATTTGGAGGTATATCCCAAGGCTTGTGTAATCCATCGGGACCGACACGTAACTGTACAGTCTTCTCTCAGCAAATGCCCATTTAATCCCCCCTAGTTGCCAGAAGTGCGGCATGGGACTCCGTCCTAGCCACAAATTCAACATTTGGCTGCGTTTTTCTGCAAAATGAAATGCATTTCGGCAGCGGAAACGCTTGGACAGGAATGCTAGGTTTCTTACCTACCAGCTATGACCAAAAAACGAAATCATATATGCTTTCCGTTGAAGAGAGGACCTTAAAACGGTATCGTTGTCACTTTAATACATCTTGTTGCGGCGGGCTTTGTGACGTCATTATCTAAACTACGTTCCATGTGGTTTATATCGCTCATTCCAACCTAAAATGGATAGGAAATCTACTTCATCGTAAGAACTGGCCTATGCCTACCTTTTCCTTGGCAACATGTGTTTGTTTAACCTGAATTAACGAGCTAAAACCTCTTCAAGAGTATACAACCATTGTGACGTCAGAAGCATGTACAGTGAATGGTACCAATGCCTGGTGTGGCAAAATTAGCCTTCGGAGACGGTAACTTTCAAACACCTGCTATTCGAGAAGGAAATGTCACAGACAATTCAAACTTGGCATGATGATAGAAGATGACTTTCTAAAGCCATACTCTATATTAATTATAATTTGTGTTAATTAACGGTGCACACACCAATTCTTCCGCGACAGGGGTCCGAGATAGTGCGCGAGAAAAATGTGACGGAAGGGTCTCGAGGGTCCGTGTTTGAGTTCAAATTTCTCATAATCTGCTGCGAAGTGGCATTTAATACTGGTATGGCTAAAAAGCGTAAGAAGTAATGTGTTTTTGGTGCAAATTGGTTTTGGGCCCGAGGGTCACTTCCTTGTATTTCTACGCGTTGGAAGTGATTCGCCGTTGACCCAGATTTCCCGTCCATATGCGGTCTGTGAGCCGTGATGGTATGCCTCGCGCGTCGGGTTATTGTAAAAATCTCAGTGTTACGATTTTCTTTATTTTTTGCCTGATTAATCTTAGGTGTATTCTCTTTCCGACAATATCAGTCATTTTCATGACTAAACTATAGGTGATGGGTTTATTTCCACGTCAAAATTCCCCTTTTTGTGCATACTTTTTTGCGTGAAAAAAACTTTTCTCCCCCCAAAATTATGAAAAGTAGAGAGAGTGAAGAAACTGAAACCCGGCTGTTCTTAAAGCTGGAGTGATATCCGTCATTCCCATATACGGCTTTTCTGCTTTAGATCCATTTTCTTGAAGAGACGGCCTCTCGACTTGGGGGTGCGCAGCCTCGATTTGAGACCCCAAATAAACTGGGGTGTGCACCGTCAAACCCATTAATGTGCCACATATTTTGTGCCCTTGGGAAAGGCACTTTAGACGACTTTCCTCACTTTACTCAGGTGGAAAGTAGTACCTCGCTTGGTTCTTTTAAGATGAAATGCTAGCAGCAATTCTTAGAACAAGATACACTAAAAATGTAGAGGTAACAGTATCTGTGACAGATACAGGGACATTCCATTGGAAAAACTTTTAGATTTTGAAACTAAAATTAGAAGAAAATATTCCCACAAGGAATACAAGATGTCTAACTCCTTATAAAGAACAGGAAATGGAATACTCTGGCTCATAGTCAGCATATGGAACATGTTTATATTTACATTTTGTGTGCCACATGAATATCAAATATCGTGACCATTTGGAGAGGCATAACTGCTTTGGTGGATAGAAAAGCAACATGAGAGGTGTGAAAATCCCAAAATAGAACCCTAGGGAGTATTAACTAATAAAGACTTGGGCAGCTGCTTTTCTTCCACCATTATTGATTTGATGTGGTGTCATGTTGGTGTAAAGGTATAAGGGTGTTTGGCCCAGAGCATAGATGTCCTGGGTGCCAATCCCCTGACATACCATCAATGTTGTACCATTTGAAAAGGCACTTAACATGACATTCCTCACTCTACCCAGGAGTAAGAATGGGTTCCTAACAGATCCTGGTATAACAAACAATTCAGTCTTTTTTTGTTCCTTCATGTCTTCTTTAACATTTGGTATGCTATACTTGGTCATTTTGCAGCTGCTTTGTACGATTTACAGTATTGCGACAAACTGTATTTTTGGAAATGGACGAACATTGACGTGTGTGGTGGATGGCATCCATATAATCGAATGAACATGGCCTTAACCATTTATAACTAGAGTTCCACGAACACATACCTTCGCCAAATAAAGAAGGGTTATCGAGACAGTGGTTTTGTTTATTTATTGTACATGATTTGTATTGATTATATATTATATTTGTGTTGAGTATCATGAAAGTCCATCCACAGCTACTCTAGTTATATGCTGTTGACCTACATATAGAGACACGACATCATGTCAGAACCAAATATTTAACCTTCTTGGTGAAGGTAAAGACAGAAAGAAAACAGAAAACGTTTCACCTATTTCATAGTCCCAGTACGCCTGCCAGTTCCCCTTCAGATGGCGTTCGCTCCTGGGGAGGTCCACGCGGCTTGGACAGACGGTCTCGTCCATGACGGGCGGACCCTCCGCGAAGTGCTTCTGCAGCCTGGTCTGGATGGCGGGTTTGGGCGCAGCACTAGCCGCGGGTTCCGGAGCTGGGTCGGACCTCAGTTCTATCCTGTTCCCAACCATCTGGACGTTATAGCCAAACTCCTGCGTGTCTTCACTCTTCTCCTGAGAACTCACTGTCGAAGACAGGGCCAAGAGCAATATTTGTAATTTTCTAAGGCAATGAAATTATGCTACCAACATGATATGACTCTGAAATTTACATTGACCTTTCCTTGTAGTGTATTCTAACAGTGTGATGAGTTTTAAGGACCAGCAAGCCTTTATTCCTTGGGTTTTTTACATAACCAACTTCTAGTATATCACACCCCAACACTGTCAAACCTGTGTAAGTGACGACCTCTACATAAGGACCACCTGGCCAATGTGACCACTTGTTAGTGGTCCCTTTGGTTATTTTCCCCATTAACTCAAGCATTTAGGATACTGTGTACAGTGACCATCTATCAACATTAACAGGATTTTATCGGTCCTCTGGCTGGTCTTCTTGGGCAGTTTGACTGCACAAGACTTTAAACTGCACACCCAGTCAGGAAATAGATGGATCCAAAAGTCCCCTCGGTCTCAGCCCAAACAAAGAAATTCAACAGACATGCAGTCACACTCTGATTGGTCAAACCTGTAATTGCCATGCTATCATTGGTTGGATTGATAATTGTGATTGACACTGAAAAAGAGAGTGAAAATCCTCACCTTTTGCACCCATGTCCACAAACCACGCCGTTCTGTTCTCCGACGATGGCGTCTCATCATCGTTATCAGACAGGACATCAGTGCCCGGCTGCGCCCCCAGATTGTGCGTGGAGAGAGCCGTCTCATACGTGCTGGACAGCTTCCATATAAGGTCATGGTTCTTTAGGATACGCTCCATGTGGATACTGTGTACAAACAATAATCATTATTATCATCTTAACAACAGCTTATAAACATTGAACTAGACATATGTTCACCACTGGGTCTGTCTGTATGGCCTAGAAATATTTTATAAAAATATTGTGTTTCTAGTTTTGGTCATCATCATCATTGGTCGGCTGCGGCGCAGGCGACTGTAAGTTTCTTCCAAGACCTTCTGTCGGCAGCTAAATGGCAAATCTGCTTTGCGGTGATCTGGTCATTGTAATCACCTAGGCACTGTTGGATATACTTTAGATTTGGTACTGAAAAATAACATTAGGTTCGATTTCGGTCGAAGTAAAAATAAACTGCATCAGGACAATGACATTTTCAACACAATATTTTGATTATGCAGCTATACATTGTACAAGGGCAAAGGTGAACTAGTGTCAGCACAATATTGGACAAAAAGACGTCCTTTCAGTCCCACCTGCCAGTAAGTCTACAGAGAGGAATAAATGCTGCATGTGCCAAAGCTGGTGTGAAGACTACCCTTAGATCTTCCATACCAGCCTCCTTCTGGGAACTGGTCACCTCCCCATCATACAGGCCATCTGTACAGAAAGATTCACATCATTACCAAACAGAATCCCACATACTTTCAAGTGACTAAACACAGCCAAGCTATACAAAAGCAAAAATGGACAAGACACAGCAAGAATTGCCTGGTAAGGCAAGACTTTCAACCTGCATGACAAGAATTAACCGGTATGGAATGACAAGAAAAGAGTTTACCGGTAATTAAGGGTTAATGACCAGCCTGAGGTGTATATGGTGTCATAATGCATGGTACTATAACCACAGAATAAAACCACTGAGTGAGCAAAGCAGTTATATATATAAAAAAACTGTGCTTAATGCAAGTATACAAATTGTACGTGGAATCTTTGAAATTCACCTTTTTTTATAAGAATGCACAAGAACAAGCAAATTTTGAAAGTATTACCCTTCTGAAGAAAGTCTATTTTTGTACAGATTGAATAATATTGTATTACTTAAGAAGACTGTGTCCATACTTACTGGGCATGACAGGAGAAGCGTTGAGTTTCACCCTGCTGCTGCGGCGCGGGTCTGACGACAGTGGGCTGATGCTGTTGATACGGATGGGGGTCCCGATCCTGTAGGTGTTGGTGTTGGTGTCCATCTTTATCTCAACAAACTCCATGGAGTCCGACAGACTGAAGGACGACGCCTTGGGCATTGCAGTACTCTCTGAAAGAAATAAAAGGTTGCAACAAAGATAACTCAACATTTTGTGCACCATGTGTTGTCCAATAGTTAGTGATCCTGCCTCTGAGCTGAAAAAACTTGAGTTTGAATCCCAGCTAATGTCGCTCAACCGACATGCACGCTACTGGAAAGGGTGTCTAAGACTATCCACTGTTTATTATGGTTGTGAAAGAGAGCACAAACATCTGTCTTGACCAATGGCAGAGTTACAGTGATCTTTAGTAAGCTCAACTTGTTTGATGCACCCAGTATTTCTTAGCCTGGTATCCATCCATATTATAGCTCCCTAGTCTCTTCTGTCCTCTCCGCAAATAATTGTGGAGAAGACAAAAGAGACTTGGGAGCTATAATACGGTTGGATACTAGGTTGAATACCAGGCTAGTACTTCTAGCCCTGCATGGATACAAGCTTAATAATCCTGTCTAAAGTGTGACTGTCAACATAGTCCAGATTTCATCTGTCATCTTGGGCAGTTTTGCAGGTAGAAGACCCACAATGTATGTAAGTAAAGCCAGGTAGGTAAAGCCATCATTACCTTCTGTGGTGTTGCCTTCCCCATGTACGAGGTCAAAACAGTTGAAGAACTGTCTGAGCAGTTTGTTGAGTTCCTCCCGCGCCATCTCCCGCCCAATCCGCAGGGTGACGAGCACCATGGCGTCCACCAGTTTGTAACACACGACAGCCCGCGCCTGCCCGCTCCCGGGGAACGTCACACACGGGTTGGAGACCAGCGAGATCAGCGGCTTCAGGATATCACGCTCCAGCATCTGTACAGATAATGGTAAATTGTGAATTTCATTTTTAAACTTAAGTAAAAGTTTTTAATGTATCTGTTTGTGTGTCGGCTCGTATTTTTGTCCCACCACTGAGTGACAGGAGGTGAAGGGAAAAGGTCAGAGTTGCAGGAGTAACAGGAAGTCAAGGTCAGAGGTCTTAGAATTAGCTGATTCATCACCTTGGCTGACTGCCGACAGACATTTCAGGTCATGAGGTCATTGGAAGAGGCTACTTCTTCATGGGAGGTACTGCTTTTGGTATATGCATGTTTGTGCTTTTGCAGTTATATCAGAAACAATTTTCCACATGCTTGTCAAATTCACAATAGAATGACAGGAAGTGAACGACTCATGTAATGTTAATCAGAACCTTATTTGCATAATCAATGAACTATAATTAAACAAGACATACAAGAATTATAATTATTTTATGGAGGAATGAATTCTTTTTAACTCCTGTTTAGTATTCAGTAGACACTGTTGTTTATAATGAAGACTGGTTGCTCCTATTGACTCGAGATCTTAGGTCTGATGGCTGTATAAGTTTACCTTGAGGTTGTCCATGATGGTGGTGTCGGACATGAATGGCACCACGTGCCTCAGCAGGACCATGGCTCCGATCAGACCTGCCTCCATCTTACTGTTCAGTCTACTGCGTCCAGACGACACCTAATTGTACACAAAACCATTCTCCAGTCAACCCTTCAAACACTATCATGTGTGAGATAAGGCTCTTGATAAATTCATCAAAGATTTGTAAGTGGCAGAAAAATAGTACATTGGTAAGTTAAAGAATGAAGGTATCACAAGAAAATATTTTAACTACCCAACAATGTGATGTGTGGGATGTACTGGGACTCACCATGAATGTGATGTGTGGGATGTGCTGGGACTCACCATGAATGTGATGTGTGGGATGTGCTGGGACTCACCATGAATGTGATGTGTGGGATGTGCTGGGACTCACCATGAATGTGATGTGTGGGATGTACTGGGACTCACCATGAATGTGATGTGTGGGATGTACTGGGACTCACCATGAATGTGATGTGTGGGATATACTGGGACTCACCATGAATGTGATGTGTGGGATGTACTGGGACTCACCATGAATGTGATGTGTGGGATGTACTGGGACTCACCATGAATGTGATGTGTGGGATGTACTGGGACTCACCATGAATGTGATGTGTGGGATGTACTAGGACTCACCATGAATGTGATGTGTGGGATGTACTGGGACTCACCATGAATGTGATGTGTGGGATGTACTGGGACTCACCATGAATGTGATGTGTGGGATGTACTGAGACTCACCATGAATGTGATGTGTGGGATATACTGGGACGTGATGACAGACTCTCCATACATCACGACGATGTCCGTCAGGCACTTTAAAACCAGCCGTGAGTGTCGGTCTCCTACCACAGTTCTGCTAGACACTGTGGCTTGTTCTGCTATTGGGCAAGAAACTTGTGAATTCAATCCAACAGACAAAAAACAACTCGCCATACATGATATTGCACCATATATTTGTTTCTTGATATGTAGCCTTCCAGTAATACTGATTGCAATAGACCTGTATACAGTAGACAAATGCTTTTTTGTTGTCATCCAGACGTGGTGACCTTCAATCCGAATGTTCCCTATAGAATAATTTGAATGTATTTCGCATGTTTTGAACATTCAAGTCAGACGTTTGTATTCAACTTCTAGCGCATTTTACATTGAAATGCAATACAAAGCTAGTAAACAGTTTTCTTGGATGAGTATGAAGTAAAGAGAATTCTGAATCACCCTCTGAACTACCCTCAGTCCAAGCCATCTCGTGGGTCGGATTGCCTTCCGAGTTTCTTATTGCTTGTATGATGATTGTATCAATGGGTAAGTTATCGAACAGACTGCTAAAAAGTGATCAAATAGGCCAAGTAACCCTTATGTAGAGGTGGTATTGTGCTTTTGTGCTTTTAAAAGGTAATTCATACAAAACAGTGTCCATAACTGACCTCCCTCCCCCTCCACCAGACACTGCTGTTCAGGTCCCTGGTAACAGTTGTTCAGCAGCTTCAGCAGGTTCTTCCCCAGGTAGCGACCTGTCAGGGCCGGTCCCAGCCGGTCTGCCAGCCACATGATGCTGTCTGCTGCAACGTCAGCCACGGTTAAACCTGGAGACAACAAAGATTTCTCTTGGTAACGTTTGTTCGTTTCCATTGCCTAGTGGAACATACACGTAGGGCTGCAAGTTACCCTGCTGTTTCTGTAGCAGGGTATATGTACAATGTATCTGTATCTGTATCGGTATCTATATAGCCGGTATAACCGCCCTTCGGCGTAACACACCAGCTTCGCAGGCACGCAGCGCTGTTAGCCCATCTCAATTAACATGTTCGTGGCACCTCCTCGAACAGATGAGCCCTATTTTACATTCCTTCCAAAAGACAGGTGCAGCCCTAACTGAGATGCCCTACATAGAATTGAACCAGGTTCTCCTACTACCAACTGATTGGAACCAGAAGCTCAACTGTGAGGCTGCTACGTATACCAGTTGTGCTACAGGGACATTCTCTCTATTGGTAACAACAAATCTTATCAAGTGGCACACACACTTATAGGTTACTGTAACTTGTAAGGCACATCTCCTTATTGTTCTCTATTTGGATACACACATTGTCAAACTGTCACACACTATACATTCCCAAATGTGGAGTCCCTTTACTAAAACACTGTAATTTTGAGCAACTAAATGGTGTTTGCATAGAAAAAAAATGATACAAGGTGAAATGCAAACCTTCTTCAAACTCCTCTAAGATGCTTAAGTTCAGGTCCACCTCTTGCTTGCCACTTTCACCTGATGTGACAAGGCTGTAGACAGCACCGCTGCTATCCACCTGGCTACGTCCTGTATTGTAAAGGTAAACTAATTCATAATCATTTCACGAAAAAACTAAAAGCTCATTGGCAGCCAAAGACTGAATTGCACAATGTGGACACACAGTCTGTGAGTTGTAAATACACATTATATACTAGTTATAGTATCAGTTAAATTCAAAGTTGATATTATCATTACCTGTATCTTCCTGCTGATCCCCAACCTCCTCCGTATCACTGCTCCTCTGCTCCTCCTCCTCCTCATCACTACCCTGCCCCTCATTGACCACAAGTCTGGACACACTGTGGACCGACACCCCACCGGGACTCCCGACAAAAAAGTTCTCCTTACTCGTGCCCGGCTCTGCTCTGCGTAAAGACGAGCTCTCCAGTTCGGTCATGTCTAGATTTTGATCCGGTCCCAATGACGCCGATCTGGCAAAGTCCTGCAAGGAGTCTTCATCAGTTCCGCAATCTACGAGCGAAATTCTTTCTGACGTGGAGTACTCCGTTTCCTCGTCGTCTCTGTCTATGTCGCTGCTCGTGCCGTCCAATAGGATGTCTCCGGAGAAGGTGGAGCCCTCTTCGTTGAGCGATTGGCTGTCTCCTTCGCTTATGACTCTTTCCACATTCTGTCGGTATCTCTCTAAGGAGAAGTTGTTATCTGTACCGTCAGTGCATGATCTACTTGTTACGTTGGGAAAGGACATCCCAGTCTCCGTGGTGATATTATCGTACATCAGAGGATCTTCCTGCTCATCTTCTTCATACGACGGCTGAAGCGCATCCATGCCGAGGTCAACGTCCTCTTCCGGAGGTGAGAGCCGACCAATCGCAGTCAGTTCCGCTAACGGGTCTCTGAGATCGGCCGTGGCTTCGACGATCAGCCCGACGATCTGTCCCAGAAATGTCTGGAGACCAAACCTGACGAGCAACTGAAGTAGAAACGTCCTGTGGAAGAGCTTGACGTAACTCAGCGACACATTCCCGTGGTCCATGAGATTTGTCAGCGGCCTGAGCAGCTTGCGGCTCGTCATGGCCGGTCCCAAATACTGCGCGAAGATATCGAAAATACAAATGGTGGCCTCTGCGCCCGACTTCGGGCTCTCAAGTAAGGACACCACATATGGCAGCAACAGTTCTAAACCTTCCTGGTTCAGTTCAGGTAGAAGATCTGGAAGCCACTTGGTAACTAGGTGGACCTGTCTAGCAGACCTTTCCTGCTGTACATGTTGAGAGAGATACTCGTGCAGTTTGGGGAAGTATGGGGGAAAGGGGAAGGGGCTGGTGTGGGGGTTGAGTAGGGAGCCCAGGGTGGAGGTTGGGGGGCCAGCTGAAGTGATCTCGTCACCTGCACACACGTCATCTCTGCCTGAAGATGGCTTCTCCTTCCAGTCCAGCTGGAGGATGGTCTCAACTGATTCCTGAATGGGCCTGAAAGGCAGGAAGACAGTATTAGCCTGGTGATAGCAGGCTTCAAGACATCAAGCTACTGTCCTATATTTGCCTTCCAGTAACTGTGGGGATTTAATTTTGTGTTAAGAAGAAAATGGAACATTTGCAGTGGTTTTGAATTCGAGATAGCACCATAGACACATATTGTACAGTAATGGAAACACTGGTCCGGAGTATTTACTTACAGTCAGTCGAAAACTAATACCGACTCTAAAAGGGTGCAGAACAGTCCCTTTCATAGTGCTGGTGTGATCAACAGTCACCGATCTAGGTAAAACCATATTTACCTTCTGCTAATTTTTTATAAATATGTACGTTCAAATTTGGATCAGTGTTCAATTTGTGCTTTCTAGGTATTTATGCATGTATGCATGTACAATATGCATTAAATATACATGTATAGTGCATACATGTGTGAGTTTGTGGTGAAGAAGTCCCTGCAAAAACAGCAAAGTTTAACATAAAACCGTTACTATTTTTTGCATTTACAGTAACCCCGAACCATGGTCTGGAGATGGTCAGAAGGCCACAGTCAGCTATACGTGAAAGGGGCATTACTCATCTTGTACATTGCACCTATTGCCCAAGCACATCAAAAGCACATCAAAGTCTAGTACCGGGGTAATTCTAGCACATGTTTCCTGATGTTGTTGACCCTCTCCTGCAGGTTGGCCTGAGGGCTGAGGACTCCCAGCTTACTGCCCAACATCAGTTCTGCCACCAGACAGCCCACAGCAGTGATGTCCTGGGTCAGGAGATGGGTGGAGATGGTACTCTCATCCTCCTCCTCCTCACCCGACACTGACTGGTCACTGCTGCTCACCTGTGGGACAGGGAAGACAATCACCTTTGGTGCTACTACTGACACCAAAATGAGAACATATATAAGATGGATGTTGGTCAATGACAGAGGAAAAATGTCCAGACTATGCCTTCACCCGTAACACACTGCATAAGACTGGACTTAAAGGTTTGACGTTTTTTTAGGAGAGTCACACCTGACCCACTTTTAAGAATCAACCACAGTTTTTTAATAGAGTAGGGATCCATCTCAATGTGAATGGATGAAATCAATCGGTCCGAATATGCAGCTTGTACTATTCAGCAGTAAAAACCTGGTATGTCACACCATAAGGCATGCAGTTTAATGTGTGTGTAATACAAACCACAAGACCATTTTGCCACCTGGCCATTATCAGTCAAAAGCAATAATATTGTAATGTATCTAATAGACTTTAAAAGTATGCCCTTTGCACTTACCCTGAATGCATGGATATCACTTTAACATTACTATACCTGATTGACCTGTGAATAGTTTCATCAGATTGGTTAAATATCACTGAGTAAAAAGACTCTTTTTACACAACCACAACTTTATTTTCACCGATGTTTCAGTGACCGTCTGTAACCTTCCTCGAGGTAATTCTGACCAGTTCACATCGCACTGCAGTATTGTATGTAATTGCCCTGAAGAAGGTGACAGAAGAGGGTCACCAAAACAATTTGTGGTTGTGAAAAAAAAGAGTTTCTTTGTTCATTACCTGATTGTGTTGGCCATGTTGTGCACCAGTGGCCATGAACTTGAGCTCACTCTCCACCTGCACCAGGGCGGCCAGCGGGTTGAACCCCTCGGGCAGCCTGATGGGCGCCTCCTCCGGTCGGGTCTCAGACTTGGTATGCTCCGTTTCTGTTCTAGTTCTATAGACAAGATATGAAAAATTTGCTTTGTGTATGTTTTCTTGGTGCATGTAATATTATATACTATGTAACCATATTAGGATAAAAATTATATATTTATGTTTTTTTTTTTACATTATGTTGTTCTTTTATTAGCACTTAAATCATGTACAAAATTAATGTAATCTGTATAATTGTTATATACTGTGTTGTCTGAACAATTTTGAGTGTACTAAATTAGTACACTCAAAATTGTTAATATATATGCATAATTATGCAGCCCATACAATCATTGCAATACACAGCACACAATACACATCCCAAATGGCTGACTGTCACCAACAAACATATGGACTTGTCATGTTGCCTATGACTTTGCACCAACTGTTACAACATGACAGCAGCACATACTTGTTGAGAGTCAACTGTATGTGTATAATTGTAGGATGTGTGTATTGCGATGATTGCTGGGATGGTTAAGCCCCCCTCCACCCTATTTCCAATGGTAACTACAATGTACTTGCAAATTAAAATCACTTTAACCCATTCTTACTACCAAAACAGTTATTCCTACATCATGTGCAACCTTGAATAACTTGGTACCTGCTGAAGAAAGGTCTCCCCCTCCCACTCTTCTTGTCTTTCTCCAGAGAACTGGGCTCCTCAGTTCCAGTATTTACTGGTCTGTCATAGGTCTCACCAAATACCTGAAACAGGCATGACAAGTCAGTTGGAAAGAAACATGACCTATAAATAGTATATGATTTAACATAATTTTCTAGATGCTCAAAGTTGAAACATACAGAAAGTTGAGTAGTTTTACTACATGTAACAGAACAAGACCGACTTGATTTTTGTAGTTACAAACAAAAAGCTGTTTTCACTGATTTGTTGACATAGGTTTTTAGAGGGCATTCCCCCAAGTCAATTTTCATTAAAAAAACACACATTTTTCAACCATGTGATTCTGAGAAATGTGTACTCAAGGACCCTGGCTTGAAACCCTTTTGTCACTATTTTTCTGTGCACTATCGGTACTACCGGCTCCTGTTGCAGAATAACTGGTGTGTGCACCGTTAAGTGTTATAGTATTGTGTAGGCAAGTGGTAAGCAACCCCGCCTTTGGACCAATAATTCAGGAGTTTAAATTCAGCCATAGTTGCTCACCAAAAAGCTTAGCAGTCCTTAGGACAGAATATTAACCTGTGGTCCAGTATGCTCATTGAAAAGAGCCAGGGGAATTTTCCTGCTACAACCAGAGAAAACGTAATTTTCTTTTAAGCTAAACTGGTTTGATATCACTTTCACCAACCTGTAATGCTGATTTCAAAGCCGCATAGCCGTCTGTCTGTGTGTCAGTCTCTTGGTTGCCATAGAAACTGTCTCCCTGCATCACTATGGAATCTGTATCAGGGTAGAACACATCTGGTTCCACCACGTCCAACCTCCCGCTCTCTGTTAAACTGTCACTGTCTTCCTCAAGCACCATCTGTCAACAACAAAGACACACATATAACATTTTGTTACATGTTTTGTTATACATTTTTAAAAAGACCAAACTGATTTGGTTATATGGATGACAACCACTGCAAAATTGAGGAGTGTATGAAAATAAAGGCTGAGTCCCCCCATCAAAAAAATCTCAAATATAAGTTGTTAGGAAAGTTTTACAACAAATGACTTAACATACAGAATATATAAACTATACATTTCTGTTCTTTCACATCTTCTTGAAAGGCATATAAAGAATACTTTGTCTTGTGTTAAGATGATTAAGATACTTAATGAAATACATGTAGTACAAGTAGATGTAAGGAGTTTCATAGCTACAGTACTGGTGCCAGTTCCCAGGGGTCCCCCTTGTTCTGTCTTCAACCTCCATACCTTTGCCTGCACCACTTCAGTACTCCTGATATTCGCCCTGCCCAGCCCTGCTGCAGTACCGGTAACAGTTCCCAGGGGGCCCCCTTGTTCTAATGTTAACATCCATACCTTTGCCTGCTCCACCTCAGTACTCCTGCCATTTGCCCTGCCCAGCTGCAGTACCGGCGGAGGCTCCCAGGTGAAGCTGTTGGCGCCACACTTCCTGAGCGGGTGCGGCGTGTGGAACAGCTGCACCATGCCGTGGTTCACAGGGCGCGTGTGGTTGTCCACCAGGTGGAAGCACACGTTCTTCGCCTTCACCGCATCTTTGCCTGACAGCTGGGTCAGAAACACAAGTGGTCAACTTTTTCCAGAACATCTGAATTCTGCAGTAGCATCTTAATTTTGTCTATGAGGGGTACTCAGTGTAAGATTAAGAAAATGTTCAGAAAAAAGTCAATATCTAAGACCATTTCTTTGTCTGTAAACCTTTGCGGTAGTTTTACGTCTGTGTTTTTTGCGGTGGTTACTTCACTGCAGACTGACAAGACCACCTTGAACATGTTCCTTCTGTTTTCTCCTGCATTCTCCTGCATTTAACCTTTCTAGGTTTGCAGGATGGTGCACGAAGTCAAAAACAACGCGAACACTCCATCTTACCGCTACCACCTAATTAAATCCCCGCGAACCTAACTGCATTTACATTATTGATGACCAATACAACACTGAAGAGTGTTGCGGGAGGATCTAAGGTCTAAGGTAAGTCTATACATATCTATATGTACTCTATATATGTACTCTATGGCATTGGATAACAATAGTCAGAGCATGCAAGTGCACAATAATTGTATCATAAAAACTCATATAAAAAAAGCTGTCAGATTTTTTACCTTTTCCTTGGGTGCATTTATTGGTACCATTAGAAATGGGGGAACCACAGTGTGGATTGTATTTGCAGTGTTCATGAATGTCATGAAAATTAAACAATGTGCTAAATTGTCCATCTTAATGATAATGGCACAAAGATTTTCTTATCCAGAGGACCAGAATATTTTATGTTCTGCTGCCACAGAAATTCTACTTAAACTTCCTTTTATAATGCTGTGAGTTTGTGATAGCATGACAACCATACAACATATGCTAACAAATGCTGTGCACAATGAAAAAACAAACAAACAGTACAAAGTTTCCTACCTTGTACCCAAACGTCAGATCTATCCAATGGTGGATCCTCAGTGAGATGAACTCGCTCTCTAACGCAGCGCGGTGTTTCTCTACAAAATCCTGTGGTGAGCTGCACCAAGATGGCACCTGCAGAGAACATCATAGTCAACACTTATTCTCCAGGCAGAGGTTACAGTGGGACTAGTAGTGGCAGCCTACTAGCCTCCCTGACTTCCCTGACGGTATCATATGCTTGGAGAATAGTCAACAGTGGTTCACAGTCAAACCCACCCAAGAAGACCACTCAGGGGACCAATAAAATCTAATATATGTGGGCAGGTGGCAGGGTTGGAAAAGTCCACTAGCCCTATTGTCCCGGGCAAGTGAAAATGCCAATCGGGCAAGTGTATGTCCTTCCCCACTTGCCCTATCGGGCAAGTTAGCTTTTCGCCATTGACTGAGTGAGATTTTGACTTTTCACAGTCATGGCAGTCATCAAGCATTGGTTAACACAGAAAATAGAGCCAATAACAAGAATTCCATTAAAGGCCATGAAAATACGTAGAAAAATGTCATTTAAATTTCGGGCAAGTGAAAAGTTGGTTCGGGCAAGTAAATTTTTCAAGTACTTGCCCGATAGGACAAGTCAATTTGAGAAAACTTGTCCAACCTTGGGTGGTCACTATAAGCAGGATTGATTTTTTCTATCATTGAGAACAATTATCTAGGGGACCACCAATGACCAACAGATATATTGACCTAAAGAGATCATATGGCCCTTTTGTAGAGGCAGCCACTTCTATGGGTTTGACTGTATGCACACATACGGATCTCAAAACATTGGGTAAGTTTGAAGTTTTAAAGGTGCTGTACAGTCGAAAATGCGAGTTAGATCTCTGATTTTTATGTGTTGGCAATTACAATTAATTATTAGGTCTTATTATTATACTCCAAAATAGATTCTACCAAGGCAACACAGACAAGCTTTTCTCTTCTTTCTGGATGCTAAGGTTAGCTTCTAGTCACAAAGTTAGTGAATCAACTCTTGCTAAACCATTTCCATACATTTATATCTTCCTTGTTTATCTATTTATTTAGTCTTTTTCTATCACCTCTAAGTCCGGAAGGTCCGTGTGGAGGGACTGGAAGATGGTGGGATCAGAGAAGAACTCTGGGATGCACTCGTCGGGCGACCACTCGTAGATCCTCTGCATGCTCATGGGGTACTCCTCCGGGACCCAGTTACTCCTCACGTTGGTACACAGCACGGTCTTCGGCATCCTGCGCGCCTTGTACACGTAATACGTGATGTCCGACAGCACGTCCGTGATGTGGTGCGGTACATGCGCGTGGGAACCAACATCATGGCTGACGGACGGCACAACATTGTCGGACTCGTACATGAGGTCCAACTGGTGGTCGCCCTTGTTCAGCCTGAACTTTGACCTGGTAAGGTCCCGCCACCCGCCCTGCGGTTGGGTGAAGTCCATGATCCACGGGAGGACCGGGTGGTGGTTAGGGTCGCACATCCTCCGTCCCGCGAACCTGTTCAGAACCATGAGGTAGTCGAAATTCGACAAGCGTCTGTGTACCCACTTGTGCGTCAGGCTCCTCAGTTCTGACTCCTCCCATGTCAGGTCCTTTGTCGTTGTTACATGGTTATTTTTGACAACGTTGCCCGCCTTTGCTATCCTTCTCCGGCAGTCGGGCGCCGGCAGTCGGACCCACAGCTTGCCGTCCAACGCAAGATCCTGGAGAGACAGCTCGCCGCACAGCACACCAAGGTCGTGACAGCTGAGGACAGCATGCAGGATCTGGTACAGCACAAACAGCTGTTTGGCGTACGAGTTGGCAAACATGGCGGGGCTGAACACGACGCAGTCCGCCACGGTGTGCTCCAGGTATGGCTGGATCAGGTAGAAGGCCGTCGGGGACTCGAACATGCCCAGGACCACCTGCAGGTTGGAGCACCTGGGAACAGCTGCGTCGGCGGGTTCCCTCTCCTGGTCTCTGTCGCTGTCCCTGTCAGTGCTGACCACTGGACAGCAGTAAAGCTGTTCCAACAGTGCCTGCGTCTCCTTGTTAAACTCCTGCAGAAAGAAGTGGCAAACAGAACGTTGGTAACTTGTTGAGGATATAATCGGCTATAATTGCACTGGGTCATGTTGATTTGATTATATGGTCCTTATGGACGGCATCCTCTCTGACCCCAAAACTGATGCAGACATGTGAATAGAAGTTTTACCATATAGTCATATCTTCTTCATTGACCTTGGAATTGACGGTGACATTCTATGACAATAGTATACGTTTTCCGATATGTTTTTGGCAATCTACTACATATATTTGCTCATTCATTTTGCAGCTGCTTTGTACGATTCACAGTATATGGTTCAAAAGTTTTCTATTCTTTGAATGTGCGTGCTGATGATATCCGTATAATGGCCTTATCGACCTCTTCTTGCATCATAAAAATGAGCTACAATGAGGAAGCTGAGTTGGTATACATTTTACTATTAAGGATGATTTTTGAGATACCATAATCTTGAAATGTTTGCAGTGGTTCTATTTTGTTTTTTTCGTGATTACCTCTCTACCTTGAAACGGTGAGCATGTATTTCCAATGTATAAGTCTGTATGTGTCTGACCTGAGCTGTCAATGTGAGTATGAGTCCTAGTTGGTGAGGGTTGGTGCTGTACTTACCTGTGCTGTGAGTGTGAGTCCTTCCTGTCTGTGAGTACTGGTGCCGTACTTGTGACAGGCCTGCTGCCACATGTCCCTGTAGTTCTGTGCGCTCACACACTGCATGGTCTGGCTGAAGCCCTGGGACGGCCGGATAACGTCCCACAGGGGGTCGACAACAGGCACTCTGGGTCAAGAGATGGAGGTACAACTGACCACAACATCTGACCATGGACTATTTTACATAATGCCTTTTTGTATGAGGCCTTTAGCTTTATAACTATACAATGTATAATTCACATAAATTTGAACTTCTATTCCAACTCACAATATGTCACCATAGGTACATTTGTGTATTCTTAGCTGACTTTTCCTGAGACTACGAACAATAGTTTTGATGTCAAACTATGGTACAGTCTGTATTCGAATTAGACAGCGGACTACATGGTGCCCATATGCGCAAATAATTTTTGAATTATGTACTTTGATTCTATGGCAGCCTGTGTGACACAGGACTAAATAAGCCTGAGGAATACTGTAAAATATGGACCAGTGTACGATTCCTATATTAAACACCACCATGGCCCAGATATGGCATAAATGTATGTCCTGTACATACCTTTGAGGCTCAGTTGTCTTTGCGATGGTGGATATGCTAATTCGTCTCCACTGGGCTGGCACCTTCTTTGTGGATGGCTGCAGTAAGAGTGCCTGCTCTGACTTGGAGAGGTGCTGGGGACGGGCACATTTTCTGGGCAGGCACCTCTGTTTGATGACGGTGGACAGCCATTGCTCGTGAACCTGAAAAATGTATGCATGTCCTTGCATGACAGCTTGTTCAGGCTCCAAATTCTCTTGCAAACATTATTCAGGTAGATAGAACATAGGATATCGGAGTCTTCTTTGACATAGTGATAGTCTTTGATACATACACACATATGATAGAGGAAGAAAAAAGCTAACAAGAACATCAGTACTGTATGCAAGCAGTGTCAATTTTTAAAGATAATTTGCAGAATCAATGATGATGCATAATCAATGGGAAATGCTTCATTACTTTATCACTGGACTTTCATACTAGTACTTGGGGTATGAGGGGCCTGAACGGCATTCCAACAAAGCATGCTAAATTTGGCAATGTCAACTAGTTTGCTTATGCTTAATGAATAATTCATTGGTTACGTTTTACCCTAAATCAACTATATATTTTGTAGAAATAAATCAATCCAATACACTTTCCGCATAATGCACCAATTACGTTCTACGTTATTTTACAGGCCAGTCCTGCTACAAATCATATAGAAATATTAGAATTAAAACAGATGAATATGAAGGGGGCATTGAGGCCCCTATATACAGAAGATGAGTCCTTATCTATTTGCATATCCATTGAAAAACAAATATTTGCATAGGTGAAAGCAACTTTGATAACATATTAGAGGTAAATGACAGGGATGTCATATTTGTGACATACGGCACTTGGGTTGGGGTTAACACCACCATATATGAATTATGCAAATTAGGACATACTTTCTAAATCTCCTAAAATATGACTTTATGAGACTGTCACAATGACTGTTTGGGTAAGGTTTGAGGTCGTCGAACTCACATATACATCATGTAATAAATCAGTTCCTGTTCCGGGATAATGTTCCTCTAGCATAAGTTTCGTCTGCTTTACAAATGCATTAACGGTTATAACAAATTATATGGCAGTACGTGTTATCATGGTACGAAGTATACAGCTAAATTTTGGTCCTTCAAGGCCGAAGAAATCTATAAATTTGAAGACAGCAAAATGATTTTATTATCACCGTACGTACCAGTGCATCCACTGTCCGAGCGTCGCGTTGCCTAAGCTGGCTCCTGGCGATCTTCAAGTCTCCTTCCGTTTGTTCTAAAGACATCTTCGTTCATGCCAAGGCGGTGTAGATTATTGCACGTAACTCCGAGCTTCCAGAACTGAAAGATACCGTCAAAAGGTATCACGAGATTCTCTGTCGCTCAGTTTTTCAACCGGAGGCCGCCATGTTTTCCTTCTGACAAAGGTCTAAGTGCGCCGCCTAGCAGATAGTGATGAAAGTGCACCCTTGAAGTACGCACCGCTGCGTGAAGTTCTTCTCACATGTTTCGCGTTCTTTCTAAGATAAGAAAACAAACATACTTCGACAAGGTTGTTGTTTTACGACGCCCCTATTTCTAGCTGTTGGGGCGCAGTCTTTTGCAATCAAGCAGGGTAGAAAGCTGAACAAAATATTGAAATCAGCCTGCAAATCCCTAACAAATAATGGTATGTGCCAGAAATTGTTACAGAAATTATCATAGCCCATTGAAACCCTCGGTGAAAAATGAACATTGGGAACAAGCTGAGATTTCTTAGCTAATGCCCACTTTAGTGTCGTGCTCTAGATCGCAGAAATTATGTCAGAGACAAATTTTATCGTTTGAAATGTCCGCGGAGTTCAGCGCCGCGCGTATCCCCCTCGACGGAGTATATGTAATAGCCCCTGTAAGGCACTAACCCCACTCTCCTTCCCTAACCAACATGGCGTCCGAACAGTCACAGCAGTGGCCAAATTCTAAGGACGAGTATGAGCTGAAAGAAGTCATAGGAAGCGGGGCAACCTCCGTGGTTCAGGTGGCGTCCTGTAAACCCAGGAACGAACCGTGTGCCATCAAACGAATCAACCTGGACAAGGCGAACACCAGTATGGAAGAGCTACACAAGGAGATACAAGCCATGCGGCAGTGTAACCATCCGAACGTGGTCAACTTCTACACGTCGTTCGTTGTGAAGGAGGAGCTGTGGTTAGTGCTGAAGCTTCTGTCTGGCGGTTCCCTGTTGGATATCATTAAACATCGCAAGGCCCAAATGGACTGTCAGCACGGCGTTTTGGATGAAACCAGCATTGCCACTGTGCTGAGAGAGGTGCTGAAGGGGTTGGAATACCTGCACAACAATGGGCAAATCCACAGGGATCTAAAAGCTGGTAACATCCTTCTTGGAAACGATGGCACTGTGCAGCTGGCAGATTTCGGAGTCAGCGGTTGGCTGGCTGTCGGCGGCGACATGGCGCGGGAGAAGGTGCGGCGAACGTTCGTGGGGACGCCATGTTGGATGGCGCCCGAGGTCATGGAACAGTCGGAGGGAGGCTACGACTTCAAGGCCGACATCTGGAGTTTCGGGATCGTGGCGATAGAGCTAGCCACGGGGACTGCGCCGTACCACAAGTACCCGCCGATGAAGGTCTTGATGCTGACCTTACAGAACGACCCTCCGAGTCTGGACACGGGCGCGGAGGAGAAAGATCAGTACAAGAAGTACGGGAAGTCGTTCAGGAAGCTCGTCTCGGCCTGTCTGCAGAAGGATCCGGCGCAGCGACCGAACGCCACGGAGCTGCTCAAGAGCCCGTTCTTCAAGAAGGCCAAGGGGAAGGAGCACCTGGTGGAAGTGTTGATTAGGGGCGGGCCTGGCCTGGAGTCGCGCTCCCAGAAGGTGAAGCGCGTGCCCGGGTCGAGCGGGCGGCTTCACAAGACGGCCGACGGGCAGTGGGAGTGGTCCGACGAGGAGATGGACGAGGAAAGCGAGGAGGGGAAGGTTGCCGCCGCGTCCAAATCCCCTCGCGTGAAGAATCCCACGGGATACGACGAGCCCGAAGAGGTCGCAAACGCGCAGTCTGCCCCAGCCGTCAAGTCCGCGGACGCTCCCCCTGCCAACCAGGCACAGCCCCCAGTCAACACACAACCCCAGCCTGTACCCCTGGCATTCCAACAAGGCCAACAGTTGACACAAGAACAGCAAATGATGTTAGCCCACCAGCAACAACAGCAGATGCTATACCAGCAGCAGATGCAAGGGGGCATCATGTATCCACCACCCGGCTCAGTCCCCATAGCCCAGCAGCCTGCTCCAGTGCAGCTACAACCGGCGCAAAACTTAGTCCTCCGCCTAAGGGACACGAACAAGGAACTGAAAGACATCCGTTTCCCGTTCATACCAGGAAAGGACACCCCAGACGGCGTGTCGCACGAGTTGGTCGCGGCAGGTCTAGTGGACGGTAGAGATTACGTGGTCGTTGCGGCTAATCTGCAGAAGATAGTGGATAACCCCGCTAACAACAAAAGCGTCACGTTTGCCCTCAGCTCCGGCTGTTACCCCAATGAGGTCCCTGATGATAAGGCTTTGGTAGGCTTTGCTCAGCTCACACTATCAGACAAGTGAAGTACATATATTATACAGCTGTACTACTTCAAAAGTGGAAAGTGTCGTTATAGTATGGTTGTGTTTTGCATTACAATTGCATATCATAGCCAAGAGGTTGGTTTTTGACCAAAGAGATTCATTCTAGTTTCTACTATAGTTTTGTAGGTAAAGCACTTTTTTTTATCATTATTATTTTGTTTAGTATCATTATTTTTACTTGTATTAAGAGAAATTTGCAATTTAGCAAGCTCTTAAGTATACAGGCATTAAAAGCATATTGAACCCCAAATGGAAATGTTCAAGCCCTGATATTTAATGTTGGTACACATGTATTAATAGCTGAACTATTATAAACATTGTCTGATTTTGTTGTGAATTGTGATTGTTTAAGCACTACTTGCTACTGCATTGTTCAAATAAGTCTGATAAAGAACAATAGTCAATAGCTAAGTGTCAATATCCTGTGTTAAGTGCAATCCATTGAACACAATAATTGTAGCAAAGTAAATATCAAAAACAATCCCTTGATGTTACATGTAATCACCATGTATAAAAAAGATGTTTGTGTTTTGTAAAAGTTCAAAAATATTGTTTGTATTGTAGGAAAGATTGATTGACTGCTGATCATTATGCATCATGCATATTATAATTTGCTGATTGCCACTAGTTATAGAAAATAAAGATATACTTACTATGATGATAAATGTTCCATATATGTGTTCACAGTTCAAAGCCATTAAAAAGATACTATGTAACATTGTACTTAGCTTTATAATATCCCAGAAGAGGTACAGCCTTCAGATAAAAGTTATTGTACTTACTTTATTTTACATTGTGAAGCAGTATTTGCACTTTTTTTACTTCCTGAATTTATCATCATTAGAAAATATCATGTATCACCATTAGAAATAACAGTCTTTATGGTAGTGCTTCTTTCATGTAAGATGCTTTTGGCAAGTCTCAAGCAAGAGTAAATTACTGGTGACAGTTAAATGGGAAGATGCTCTGTATTCTGACATTATGAAGAACTCAGTTGTCATTAAACTTATTACTGGTAGCAGGGCTCGAAATACCACCTGCATATGCAAGTAAGTGCAGGTAAAATTGGAGCTGTGCATGTATTTCTGGTGTCTACCTGCACCTAACCTTCGCTGGTTCATGTACTGGGTTTTAAACATAAATGTCCTATGGCTATGATGTACTAGTATATGGATTGATATCAGCTGCATTGACTGTTACTATCTATGAACTGTGAAAGAAAAAATAGCAATGGTTCCAGGAACAAATTTAGAGTGGTGCAGGTAAAATTTGTGCGGATATGCAGAAAACAGTATTTCGAGCCCTGTACCGTAGGGACCATATAATGTAGCCTGGTATCATCAGCTCTGTATTTGTTGTATGTAACAAAAAATTGAATCCACATCTTTTTGTTTAATAAGCACTTGAGGGGTGTGTTATGATAGTTTGTGAAATGCAAATTCGGGGCTGTAACTGATCCCTCAGCTAGGGAGCCGGCAGTTGTTTGGTGGGCTGCTATAAGCACAATTTAACCAGGCTAGCATCATGATACTTGATATAAAATCTTTACCTGTTGAGCTTTGCACCCTTAATATACGACTTTGTAGTTGGTGTATGGTTCATGCTATATACAGCTTTCTCATGGAATGTACCAAAATGATTTGCAGGTTGTCATAAGTTGTCAAGATGGTTGAAACCATTATTGGTGCTGTGCTGTTCAGTTGGGAAAATCAATAAAGAGAATACTATAAGTCAGCAGTTTGCAGAGCTATTATTATATTGCCAAGGCTGATCCCTTTATAGTAGTAGTATTAAACCGTAGAGTCATTCCGTCCCTTTATGCAGTACACTTATTCTGAATAATGGAATCACTTATGCCATTCTCTTAATCTTTCCATCAACAGTGCTGTGTGTACAATGATAATAAAATAATGTCATCTGCAGAACATTGCATTCTATAACTAGGGGCGATCGTGAGAATAATACATAACAGTCAACAAATACCGTTTTATGCACAATCTTTTCAAACGGATGAGGGTATATGAAATTCATAGTGTATATTGTGTGTAAATTTTACACTTTAGACTATTTTTTTTCCCGTATTTGGATGATCTAGTTATAAAACCCAGCCACTACCCCACCTCACCCCCACGCCTAACTACAGTTGGTAGATCCTGGGGTCAGTGAGGTCACCGGGTAGTGGAGCTCTAGCAGAGTACAGAGGTTCAGCCCTAATATTTTTCCCCATATCACATCCTAGTCTGCGTTTGACAACTGATGTCTACATGCACTTAAGCCAGGCTACAAGTACAAATGCCAAATGTAGTTATCAGCTTTGCCCAAGGCCCCATATGTCAATGAGATAAGGGCTTGTTGAGAATTTGGTATCTATAGGCTCTTTATCATTTCCAAATATGAAACAGTTTTTCAAGACAGTTATTAAAATCAAATTGTTTCCCTCAACGAACACTGCAGGCATGCATGTTGTGAATGTTTACCTGGCCTGTCTACTTGGGCTTGCTATATACTACATGTAGTACTACTAGTAGATCCGTCCTCCAATTCATATGCAGCTGTGCCCTCTAGCGAAATTTATCAAAATTACACTCATTTCACTGGATATGGTACAGCATGTACGTAGCATATTGACAAGAAATCCACAAGTTAAGTAGAAATAAACTGATCTACATATTTCTTGAGCTAGTCATTATTACAGGTTTGCGATAGCACAACCTGTTTTGTTTTCGTTAGCGGAGTAGGGCGCCGCCATGTTGTGTTATAGGGCGCCGCCATGTTGGATGATGTCAAGGGAGTGAGGCATGCTGGGAGTGAGGCATGCTGGGAGTAAGGCATGCCGGGAAAGCTGTGGTTATGTTTTGAGCTTGTTGTTGCGGGCTTGTCGGAAGATATAGGCACCACAGTTTCACGGTTTGTTTGTAACAAGGACAACAAAACAACAACAATGAGATGGTTGTTTATTATGCGATTTTGATGTGTTAACGGTGCTGTGGTATATTGTGAACTTGTTGTGACGGACTTGTCGGAAAGACATGTAGGGACGACAGCCGCACAACAGATGATTAGTCTGTATTAAACAAGGACAACAAACAACAATGGCCATGGGATGGTGGCTTTATATGCGATTTTGATGTGTTAACGATGCTGTGGAATATGTGAACTTGCTGTGACGGACTTGTTGGAAAGACATGTAGGGACGACAGCCGCACAACAGATGATTAGTCGGTTTTAAGGAAGGACAACAAAAGAACAACAACAATGGCCATGGGATGGTGGTTTTATATGCGATTTTGATGTGTTAACGATGCTGTGGAATATGTGAACTTGCTGTGACGGACTTGTTGGAAAGACATGTAGGGACGACAGCCGCACAACAGATGATTAGTCTGTTTTAAACAAGGACAACAAAACAACAACAATGGGATGGTAGTAACGATGCTGTTTAACGTTGTGAACTTGTTGTGACGGACTTGTCGGAAAGACATGTAGGGACGACAGCCGCACAACAGATGATTAGTCTGTTTTAAACAAAGACAACAAAACAACAACAATGGGATGGTGGTTTTATATGCGATCTTGATGTGTTAACGATGCTGTTTAATGTTGTGAGCTTTGTGGACTTGTGGACTTGTCGGAAAGACATTCCATAGTAGCGACGACAGCCGCACAACAATGATGGTCAGTCAGTGTTGTGGTGAGATAGTGGTTTTGCATGAGATTAAAATGTTATATGAGTCATAGCTGTTCATTTTTGTATATTAAGTTTTGCTTCTTACAATATGTAATGATATGCCTTGACAGGGCGGTTTTGGAATTCAACAAAGTAGAATTTGATATGGTAAATGATTCAGAATTAAAATAAATGTTTACCGATGTTTCTGACAACGATTTTCTTCCTCTGATAAACAATGGTATTCTTGGACATGTAACTAATTCTTTTGGATTCTGATTTGAAGACGACCACGTTAACGATAAAGAAATGACACAGAGATAGGGATTTCCGTACACTGGGCACGGGAGACTTTGAACGTATACTAACTGCGACGTCATAATGCTATGTCACTCGGTCTGTTGCTCTCCTGAATTGCCTTAGAAATAAATCTCTCGTCTTTATATTCTGTCTTACCTGACAGACAGTTACACAGCTGTCCGCTCACATCACACAACATTGTTACTAGTACTTTATCTCGGTCTGTTGCAGTTCACATTATCAAATTTAACGAATTACCGGAAACCGTCTGAGAATAATAATCATGGCACAATATAGACTAATACATGCCGGTACATACAGCAACCATTGCGTTGTATAGCTTGTTGCAAGTGACGGACTGAAATGCAACATCAGCTTGCATACATAATATTTGTAAGGTCCCGTTGATGTATTACTCCAAATTACGGCCCAAAAAAGTAAGCGGCTGCACGGAGGTGTTTTTTTAGCGATGAGAATTTTCCTTTTATCCAGCCCAACTGATCTCTAACGTTAGATTGGTGAAAGTTTCTTTCTACTTCAAGAAATTAGCAGGCAATGTTCGGTAGCTGCGGTCTGGGTCGGAGGCACACAGTTCTGAGTTGTGCAGTCCCCGTTGCGGTGTGTACTAACTTCATGCATGTTCTAATTGTCATATAAGACTGACTGTTTAGCTGTTGTCGTAAATTTTTTACAAGATAAAACGTAAATGAGCGCAACAAAGAATAAATAGAATAAACATATTTCAAGTGCGTTCATTTTGTACGCGCCCATGTGAAACACGTATTTTTGCATGCCATTACTCCCAATGCAGTTTAAAACTCATCAATGAGACCTTACGTGCGTCTGTATGGGATTTCCACCATTCGTAAATCCGCACATGGTTTGATTTGGACCGTCGTCGTCTGAGTCAATTACATTACTTGTATATTCTTTGATACACATAATAGACTAGACAATACGTTTTTGTGTCTGTAAAGTCAAATACTAGTAATGCAGACAATACGTTTACATCAGTCCATAAACTGGCGTCAGTATTTCCATAGTTGTAGCAGCGCAATCTTGGCTGTACGCGGCTCTGCTCCGGTCTGGCATTTTCCTCTCATGGCCTTGCTCCTTAGGGCGACGTTGTTCCGGATTTTGCATGGCTCCCAGCCTTGGTCCCGTTGTTGCAATTTGCATACGGGCGTCCTTCCCCACAGTGATACAGCTCGTCTTCCAGCGCAAGCCATCAGCGACGTCCGTTGCGGCGGGAGGAGTCGGTCTTGCCCGTGTTTATCTCTCTTGCCCGACCTGTGCAGAGATTGAGAGAGAACATGCACACGTATATCAACTTGAACGCTCTAGCCGATTGAAATATCCAAGCTATTTCAAAATGATACTTGGCTTTTGAATAAGAATAAGAATTATAAGAAATAGAGTAAGAATAATAAGAAATGTAATAATATATCCCTTTAGAAGGAATCAAATTGAATACATATCTGTTTTGAAAATGAGATATATCATTACAGTTTAGCAGTTCCGTAGCCCTATTGTGTTCTACTGTTACACACAATGTCCGAAATCTGGGACGGAATCCTCGGGAGACAACCCAAACGACGTTGTTTTCCGGACACTGCATACCACAAGATATATCCCATTTTTAAAACAAATATATATATACTGACAAAAAGAACAGGTCAAGTGCATTTACGTACAAATTAAAAAAAGTACGAAGCTAACAATTTGATAATCTTTACTGACAAAAAGAACAGGTCAAGTGCATTTACGTACAAATTCAAAAAAAGTACGAAGCTAACAATTTGATAATCTTTGATAAACTACTAATTTGTATACCTGGCTCTGATCAAACTAGACAAAGGAACTTTTCTAAGATCCTCTTCGCTACGCAGAAGTGGAAGCTGAGTTACTTACCGACGTGAAAGGGAGTGTGTTGACTTCGTGGCAGCAGGTGTTATTGATCATCAGAGACCAGCTCAAGACCCGTGGCGTGGCTTTTTTCCTCTCTGTCTGGCAGCGAAATGACTGCTTGGCTGGGAGTCAGCTTGGCTTGGCCTTTCATCTGCATTACGCAATATGTACACTAGGCAGTGAATGCCATTGCTCAGCAACCATGGGTTATTCCATAGTGGAAACGAGGGAAAGGGACGATATTCGATAAACGATATTCAAATCCCTGTCGAAATCATCGAAACTGGACCGGACTCTTATTTTCCGACTTTCCCGACAAAAACGGCAGACGTGAGGTCAGGGCTATAGGATGGGTTGAAACCAGGAGTAGGATGATCATGAAAAAAGGGACGACGAAGAGCGGAGATGAGATGAAGCGACAGGTGGTTGACAAGTCACGCCTGGCCGAGGAACTGGTCGCTTTGAACAAACCGCCGACCTAATAGCTAACCAGAGGAAGCCACAGAACAACTCCAGGACCAACAATGTGCCAGCAAAAATATGAAGGTGGGTTTCACCCAGATCATTATTACCGATTTGGAACTACTGTTGATTGTTTACCCAGATGTTCTGTTCGCGAAAATATCGTGTTGAGGCTTATCCGCAAAGAACATTGGAGAAGCAAAATTTCTACGGAAACCTAACTGTTCCATACAAAAGTGCTTCGTTAGGCTTTTAAAACATTGAAATGTCTCTCAAGAATATTCCTGCATGTTTGAATGACCAGTTCCTCGGCCAGGCGTGACTTGTCAACCACCTGTCGCTTCATCTCATCTCCGCCCTTAGTCGTCCCTTTTTTCATGATCATCCTACTCCTGGTTTCAACCCATCCTATAGCCCTGACCTCACGTCTGCCAATCTGACAAGAAAAAAATAAAAGAATCACACAAGACATATTCTCCAAACATTCCATTCACATGATTGCGCGATTTTGTGTAACATACTATATTAGTTTCCCTGTACAGGGTATTGCACGCGAATGATACTAATGTATTACGAATTACGTTACCTCGTGAGGCTTACTTCAACACTTAGAGTTGGATTCAACTATCTTAAGTTAGCTAGTTCTGCATCAAAGTATTAATTTTATGTTGTTTGGAAGTGACGACGAACATTTTTCAGAGGCGGCGGCAGTGAATTTCTTACTTTTAAGGTTTGGGCGAAATATTATTGGCCGAATTTTCAGCATGTGCAGCATGGAAGGCGTGACAAGTGGGACTGAGGGTATTCTCCCCGGGAACAGTCTGAACTATTGACCCCTTGAAACGCTATTTCCTGCATTGTGGTGAGAAAATTTGGCTAGCAGACAAAGCTACACATAATAACATGAGTGAAGAAATACGCATGTGCACAGGCGTTATAGTAATACGTTTTTGAGGGTATTCTAGTGCGTTGACATGTGATATGACAGGGCAGCGTAACTGTAAATACAAACAAATTTCACGTAACTCTACTGTACAGTGTGGCATGCAAGTTGATTGTTTATAAACTACACTAGCTGACCTGAGCTGTTCACACGCCCTTAATGTCACTGTTATTAACCTTCCCTGTGACGTGAGAAACATAATCCCGATGCAGCTGTGCGGCTAACTGACAGGTGGGTGACGCCTTAGTGACCCGTAGTAAGCTGCGACGTGATTCTCTGTAATTGAAACTACCAACTGCGCTCTTCTGACAACTCAAACATTTTAAGGGACAGTTCGTTATATTATTTACATTACATTTTCTTTGCTATGAGAGGGAAACGATTGTGGTCACACACTAACCCTTTACATACACGTATCAGAACACTTGCGATAATTAGACCTGACCAGAACGTCAAATTAACGCGTTAACGGTGAATCACGGTGAGTCACGGACATGTTCGATCAGAACTCTTGGTGTATTGGAAACGTTTAAACATTTTTTGTGTACATTATCATTTTTAACGAGCCAGTCTTTTAACTTGCATCTGCTACCTTTTTATCTACTGGTTAAAACCCCGATGATCCGTTAATGAATGAATCTTACATACTTAGAAATTACTAGCTGTATAAAACTAGTATAGGCCTTTCCTTTTCGGCGGTTGTCATACAAGCACACCAGGTACCTTCAATGGTCAGAAAATGAACACTTTCCTTGCCGCGTGTAATTTTCACCACGTTTGAAGTCATTTGAACAAGTATTTATTGCATGCAATTCTGAGTATATTTGTCTAGAACCCTAGGCCCAACCATCTTTTGATCGCAGCTACCGATAGTGCACAGATGGAATGTGACTGCCGATGCTAACTCGTGCAAGTGTGTCTGATGTTTGAAAAAGACGTAATTTGAGAAAGTAAATCGTTGTTTTGAATAGCAAAATTACGGGTAAATAGTGACGCTACCAACAAAGTTATATATATATATATGCCCTGTGACCCCATTGTGTTTTATTGTTTTTAAAAAGTTGGCAAAGAATGTCAGACCTGCCTTTATAGGGATTTTCGACGAATTGAATTATGACGTTCACCATGTGGAGCGGACAAAATGTGGCAATAAAAGCGGTACCTAAAATACAACGAGAAAAAATTTACCGAAGCGTCTGCCTCAGGGTTTCTACGATTGTTCACTACGTGGGGCGTGCAGAATATGGTATTGGAAGCAGGTCTTAAAATTTGCATTAAGCTAACAATGATACGGGTGAAACCCACCTTCATGCTTTCCTTGGGGTGGCGTCAGCTCTGGAGTTGGGGAATTGTGTAGAGGCTGTTGGAACTATGGCTTCCTGGCTACGTCGGCGACCGCTTCCTCGGACTTGCCTTGTCGACCAACGGTAGCTTAATCTGATCTCCACTCCTCGTCGTCCAATCATCCTGCAGCTGGTTTTAACCCACCTGCAGCCCCAACCTCGTGTCTGCTGAGTTGACATGTACAAAAAAAAGGAATTGCACCAAACTTGAAAGCGTGAACATATTCTCGAAACATAGAAAAACACCATAGTTCTAACACAATCTGATCTGTATATCGCACAACCCCATGCAAACTCGACGTGAA